>NC_056726.1:1202728339-1202933339 GCF_019279795.1 Protopterus annectens
GACAGAACTCACACTGTAAAAGTAGCCGACTAAAAATCCAGCTCCAGAGAAGTGACAAGTGGAGTACCTCAAGGTTCAGTCCTGGGACTGCTCTTGTTTGGCATCTACTTCTCTGAAGTATAGGCCAGCACTAAGGGACACTGGCTAACAAAGTTCACAGATGACTGCAAACTGGGAGCCATTATTGAATCCCCAAATGATGTGGATATTCTACAAAAGGGCCTTACAGAAACAGATGCTTGATGCCGGAGCCATGGGCTCAAGCTCAATGCCAAGAAAGGTATAGTTATCCCCTTTGGGAAAAACAATGTACCCATGAATTACCACATAAGTGGCAGTACACTAAACACCGAAAGTGTGATAAGGGACTTAGGGACACAGGTAGACAGTGGTCTCACCTTCGATAACCACATTGCCATAACAGTCAGGAAATCCTTCTATGTGGCACACCTCATCACTAAGGGCTTTTCATCCAGAAAAAAGGAGGTCATTGTCCCACTGTACTCATCCCTCATTAGACCCATTATAGAATACAACGCCCCATTTGGTATGTACCTCACAAGAAATTTGCAACAACTGGAAAGGCCACAGAAATACCTCACTAAAAGAATCACAACCCTAAAGCAGATGCCCTATGCTGACCATCTAAAAAAACTCCAGCTATACTCTGTCGCATATCGCCTACTCAGAGGCAATCTCTGCTTAACATACAAGGCCATGTCAAACCCAGAGCTGTTGGACATGCTACACGTAAAGAAATCCCAATCCCTCAGAGCCACACGCTCCAGGGATCTAAACCAGGTCATCACAATGAACAAAACATGCTGGAGGGATAGTTTCCTGACCCAGAGACTCCCCATATACTCTGGAATAGACTGCCCATCCATGTCAAGCTGAGTGCCTCTTTGGCCCTCTTCAAAAGGAACCTTGATGATTGGATGGGAGATAGGAAATTCACCCCAGGGATCACGTCTGTCACCCTGCTATATAGGGGACCAGGGAAGTAAATATTCTGGGAAGAAATAGCCAGGGAATTGTTATGGCTAGGCTTGTATAGGCCCTAGGGCTGATAGCCTAGTACCAACCTATGAACCTATGAACCTATTATTTATAGCTTTGTCCAGATTTCCTGTTCTAAGAGGTCAAGAGATATGGCACTCACAAACACACATACACACACACACACACACACACACACACACACACACACACACACACGCAAACACTGAGAGCGATCGAGCAATCCCAATCCCAACAAAGGAACAAAAACAGGGATGTATTTTAAATATTGCTCTTATAAACTTAGTTCTTTTATATTTAGTATAATAACTATACATAAAACTTTATACGCTGTGTTATCTTCATTTTAGAGGTCAAATAGGTTTTGTGGCTCCTGATGAATTTGATTTGGTGGGAGAGGGGACCAAAAATGTCTCTTTTGATAGTGAAGTTTGCAGACCCCTGCACTAAAAGAAAGAAAATGTACAGATATGTTCTGTCATGGTTTTCTGTTAAATTTAAACATTTAAATAATCAACAGTTGTCTATTAGTCTTACTAAATGTTGGGGAAATGCTTAAATAACATGTACTTAATGAATTTTACTTTAAATTGGACTTATTTGAACTATTTTCTTTATTTCTCCACTAAAACTGTTGAAGTGTCTCTTTTTTACATAGATCATGGCTACCCCGGTGCAATAGTGAGCCTCTTAAATTTTATCATCTTTGTTTTATCTCATTTCCCTGCCTGAAAGTCTAAACGTGGTTCAAAAGTCTTTTTTCTTAATGGAACAGGCTTATTTGAATTTACACAGCAGTCTGGTTTCATTTTGAACAGCTCATAAGAAAGGAAGTGCTACATGACCTCTAACCCCTCCAGAAACAGGAAATGAAGAGAACTTTTGAATGGAACATTAAAATTGACATTATTGGAAGGTTTTGAAGGCTTCTTTACATTAGTCATTGAGTTTAGAAATGGTTTTCTAAGTTAAAGCATGCTTTTTAATCTTATGCTTAATATTACTATTTCAGTGAAACAAAAGAAGCTTCTGTTCTAAGATATGTGTGATAAGAACTGCAAGACTGGGGGTGAGAAACATGATACACAATGAAAAAGATCTCTGAAGGTGGGTTACTCAAAAGCAAACTCTGTAAATTATATAATGCTGCCCTAAAGGGATTATGTGAAAGCTTCATTAATAAGGTCAGCATACATTTTAAGTTACAGAAAGTTTTATTTATTTTTGAAAACATAGAGCTTTCCCACCCCTCATTTTAAACAGCAACTTTACTGAGTTTTAATATAACTGTAAAAAAAAATAAACTGCTGCATGACTTCTTTTTTATAAGATGTTAAACAAAGTATAAACTGTTAGTCATCATCATCATCTTCTTTCAGCTGTTCCCATTAGGGGTCACCACAGCGGATCATCTATTTCCATTTCTTCCTGTCCTCTGCATCTTGCTCTGTCACACCAACCACCTGCATGTCCTCTCTCACCACATCCATAAACCTTATCTTAGGCCTTCCTCTTTTCCTGTTACCTGGTAGCTTCATCCTTAGCATCTTTTTCCCAATATACCCAGCATCCCTCCTCAGCACATGTCCAAACCAATATAATCTCACCTCTCTGGCTTTGTCTCCAAACCGGGCTGACCCTCTAATATACTGATTCCTAACCCTGTGCATCCTCGTCACACCCAGTGCAAATCTTAACATCTTTATCTCTGCCATGTTCAGCTCTGACTATTGCCTTTTTGTAAGTGCCACCGTCTCCAACCCATATAACATAGCTGGTCTCACTATCCTCTTGTAGACCTTCCCTTTCACTCTTACTGGTACCCGTCTGTCACAAATCACTCTCTGCATCCTCACCATTCCTCTATCCTCCCTCTCATTCACACACATATATTCTGTCTTATTCCTGCTGACATTCATTCCTCTCCTCTGTAGAGCATATCTCCACCTCTCCAGGATCTCCTCAACCTGGTCCCTACTTTCACTACAGATCACAATGCCATCTGCAAACATCATAGTCCATGGGGCCTCATGTCTGATCTTGTCTGTCAACCTGCCCATCACCATTGCAAATAAGAAAGGGCTCAGAGCTGATCCTTGATGTAATCCCACCTCCACCTTAAATGCATCCATCACTCCTACCGCAGACCTCACCACTGTCACACTACCCCTCATACATATCCTGTACCACTCTTACATACTTCTCTGCCACTCCTATCTTCCTCGTACAATACCACAACACCTCTCTAGGCACTGTGTCATATGCTTTCTCTAAGTCCACAAAGACACAGTGTACCTCCTTCTGACCTTCTCTATATTTCTCCATCAACACTCACAGAGCAAACATCACATCTGTAGTGCTCTTTCCCGGCATGAAACCATACTGCTGATCACTAATCATCACCTCCCTTCTTAACCTAGCTTCCACTACTCTTTCCCAATGACAAAGCCACTAATATGGAGTTAAAAAAGCTGAATCAGAAATATCAGGAAATACTTCAACACAAGATCTCAATCTATCTGGAAAAAGGTAAACTACAGTTTTATTCAGTAAACCCAAAGAGTCTACATAGAAGAGCCATTAGGCCAACAAATATGAACAAAACATCACATTGAAGCAATTGTATATAAAGAGGGTAAAAACATCAAAATAACATCTAAATGGCATATTACATTTTTTAGTAAATATTATGAAAAAAATAATAAAACAGAGTAAAACTTAGGTAATAATGAACTCATTGATAGTTTCTTTAAGGAAAATATACTTCATAAATTAATTAATGAACAGAAAAGTAAAATTGATGTATTTTTCTTTTAAAGAATTGAAAGAAAAATGTAAAAGTCTCAAAACCAACAAGCCACCAGAATTAGATGGTATCATCCCTAAATTGTATAAACTGCTACCTGACAATATTTTAAAAATATTATTGAACATCTTTGAAGAAGTCAAAAGCTCTGCTAGTATTCCTCCCTCTTGGAGATACTCTATAATTTGACAATATTTTAAAAACCTTATTGAACATCTTTCTAGAAGTCAAAAGCTCTGCTAATATTCCTCCCTGCCTCTTGGAGATACTCTATAATTACATCTATTTTAAAATCAGATAAAGATCCTATATCATGTGTTTCTTATCATCCTATCTCACTTTTGAAAGTAGACTAAAAGAATTTCATGTCTATACTAGCAAAAAGGAGAAACCATATACTCCCAAGATTAATAAATGAAGATCAAACTGGCTTTATAATAAACAGAAGAGTACAAGACAATATAATAAGAGTATTTTCATTAATTGATATAATAAATAAAAAAGAGCTATCAATAATAAGTCGAAATATTGATAAAGCTTTTGATTCAGTGAACTGGCCTTATTTGTTTAAAATATTAAATGAATATAACTTTTCCTCTAATTTTACATTAATTAAAACACTTTATAGCAATTCAGCATATTTTGTCAAGATAGGTTCCTTTCTATTGAAACCCTTTAATATCACAAAAGATATGAAACAAAGATGCCCTCTTTCCCCTTTATTATTTGTTCTAACTATAGAGCCACTAGCTAATTATATAAGACCTAACATAACTATTAAAGGCTTCAAAATAAAGAGCTTTCATCTAAAATCCATCTTTTTTGCTGATGACATATTGTTGATATTTAGTGACACAGAACACTTGTTAGATCATATACAAAGCCTTGGATTACTTTGAAAAGGCTTCAGGTTTGAAATTTAATAATAATAAAACTAAAACATGGCTTATAAACAAAAAATAACTTTTTTTTAAAAATCACATAAAAAATGTAACTGAGAAAATTCTCAAATTAAATATTTAAGTGTCACTATTGAATCTAAGAACAAAGATTCCATATTTATAAACTATAAACACTTAACAGATGAAATCATAAAGTGACAGTTGGAATAAGCTATTCTTTACAATGGAAGATAGACTCACCCTGATTAAAATGATAATTTTACCAAAAATCTTATACTATAGTAAGTCATTGGGCAGGATTCACGAAGCCTCCGTGTAAGAGTTACAAGGCTTACACGGAGGCTGCAGTTAAACGGTGTGACGTCAGCATGTCATGCATATGCATGAGGACATGCTGAATCACACCTAAGGCTAACACGGTCCGTGGAAGACAGTAGGGGGTGTGTCCATAGGGTGAGCCCTGCAAAACGGACACGCCCCCAGAAGAGTAAAAGTCCCGAAAGTAAACCCCCATGACAGAGTCCATGTAAATGTGAATAAACACAACACAACACATGCCCCCACAGACAATGAACATAAAATGTATAAATGAACATCTTATATTTTTTTTATAAGTTGTAAAGATGTTTGCCCGTGAGTGCGCTTGTTTGCTCGGGCGTGCCCGTCACTTAGCCACAGTTAGCAGTCAGTGGAAAAGCATATAAGAACTAAATATGCAAAATAAGCCAAAACGCAATAGTGTAGAGGTAGAGACGTCGGCTGAAGAGGAGGCAGTCATGGTTCGAGCCCCCACAACATCAATTTTTATTTTTAGTGAAATAAGCACGAAACAAGTCCCTGGCATATATGTACATATATAAAATTATATTTTATGTAAAGTGTAATGAAATGGGCCATGTATTTTGAAGAAATGTGAGATAAAAAAATAAAAACAAAATGTGAGATGTGCCCATAGCTGAGCTACAGTCTAACAAGTTGAGGATATCTGCTTGTAGGTGAGCAGTGTTTTAACAGGTGTAAAATGAGTGCCCGTAGGTGAGCAGTGTTTTAACAGGTGTAAAACGAGTGCCCGTAGGTGAGCAGTGTTTTAACAGGTGCAAAATGAGTGCCCGTAGGTGAGCAGTGTTTTAACAGGTGTAAAATGAGTGCCCGGGGTTGAGCAGCATTTTAACACGCTGAAACTGTGTGCCCATAGCTGAGCTGAGCGTAATATGCATGCTGACAGCCAAACGACACGTAAACCGGAGTAACCCGTTTGCGCGGAGCTGCGTACCGCGCCAACAAGCTAACCGACGGGCAATGTTGAGCAAGCTGTATCAAAACTGCCTTTACACAGACACACCTCCTAGCCTATGTAGACAGTCATAAAATATAAAAAGCAATGGCCAAGTTCGAACCCAGAATACCATGCACCATAGTCAAAGTACTGAACCACTAAGCCATGACAGTTGCACTTAGAAATGCAGTAATAGCATATATATAGGAATGAATAGAAAGAGGAGCATGACAAAGCAGGTTTTGTGAAGCTGATACAATTTCAAAATGGCCACTCACAGATAAGTGCGGGAAAAACGGCATATATAAGCCCCATAGGCGGGAATACACAGCATAACCGATTGTAGAACTGACTTGCAGCCAGGATGTCAGGTGTAGGTGAGGGTAGTTGCTTCCGAGCACAGAGGTGGGGCATTGAGGAGTCCAAATATATGGTTTGGCTCCTCGTCCATAATCATGAGGCCCAACTCATGCAGGGCCAGGTCCTGTGGGGAGCATATAGGGCTGAGGCATGGGACCGGTTGGCTCATGATCTCACCAGTGCCACAGGAATACCAAGGACTGGTGAGCAGGTCTGTCACCACCATGCGGACCTGAAGAGACGGAAGCAGGACCAACTGAACCGTTGGATCCAGGAGGCCCGGCAAATGCCCAACACCCCACTACTGAGTAAGTTACATGTAATTATTTATGTAAGAAATTAACCTAGCTGATATTATGGAGATGTGTATTCCAATATTATTTTATTTATATTACAGCTGCAGGTGTCCGTTCTGTGAACCGTCGAGCCTATGGTGATAGGCTGGTGTGGTTGCGCCACCAGGCAGGTCAGTAATTCTCTCCCTGTAACTGTAAATAAATATATAAGTATGACAGTTAGCAAAAGAGTGCAGTGTAGTCACTAATTAATAAAATGTGCAAGTAACAGTGTAAGAGGGTTTGCTAGTATTGCTTGATTACAAAAGTGTGATGCAGCCTATAATCCAAACATAAAAATGAAACAAGTCTGAAATAAAGATGTCCCACCTGTAATATAATAGTACATAACCTGCAGCAGGCTGAAAAGTACAGCTGCAGAAGCTGAGTAAAACACATGTGTGAAATATATCCCTGTTGAAATACAGAAACATGACATAAGTGAGACTGTTGGGAAGGATTGTTATAACTACAGGTAAAACATGTCAATAAAGCCTAGAATTAAGTACCATCCTGAATTGTAAAAATAAAACAAGTGAGAGAGTGTGAGAAAGAGGTATGAATCCACCAATAAAGTAGTAATAACTCCTGAATAAAGTATACTGCAGTCAGTACAGAATGAAATGAATGTGACAGGCAGAACCAAACAGTAACATGTGTTGAAAACAGTACTGCAGCTGGAATGTGTGTCCCAAAATCTGGATATGTTGCTCTCAGTCTGCAATATGCAGATAGTATGGTTGTCTGAAATACCAAACATCCACAGTTGTCTATAGCTATATAAAGCAAATGTAGCAGGATGATGTAGCTGAACAGAGCCAGATATGAATGTGTATGAATAAAAATGAAATGTATATTGATGTAGCAGTAACATTCCTATCACCAACCTGAAGTAGTTATCACATAGAAAACTGTAGGCATAACTGTAGTGTGTATATATCTGCAGCTAGTAGAAATGCACAGCATATGTATTGGTATTTGAAGTTGTTAATTAAATTTTCTTCACCCTACCCTATAACCACATATAATCCATTCCACGTGAAATTGGTATGTGCAATCACAATTAACACCCCTGGACATTTGTCCTGTTGGTTCATACATATTTGCATGTACGTTGATGCATCTGCCCTGTTCATACATCCAAACCTGATGGCCTGTTGCCATCAATCAACCCTGCATGTTGTTGGACTGTGTATTGCTGTTCAAATGATGCATGTGTTATGCTTGCTGTTCAATGGCTTGAATATATGGGTGTTTGGTTAATGGGAATACTAATGCATGCTGTTACAACTAATTGTGAATGGTATTGTACATTACTAACCCAAACTGTCATAACCTAATGCAAAACATAGGACGACAGGGAAGACGGGTTCCAGCGGACCCACCTCTCCCTCCTCAGCTGGCGAGTGCACCTGGCAGTAGTGCCCAGGCTGGACCCTCCTCCGGTGGCCCTGTGCCACCTGCGGGTGGAAGTGCTACAGGGGATGGGGCTCGTCCCCCTCTGCAAGCGTGGCCGGAGGAGAACATCCACTCACCCTCCATAGTGTCCGGACTGTGGTGCATAGGGAGATCCGGCACGCTGTGCTTGGGCCCCTACGCCAGCTAGAGGCACGGGTGGCACAACTCACGGGTGTGCCTGCTGCCCGGCCTACACAGCCCCCAGCACAGCCCCGTCCTGGACAGTGAAGGCACAGTGGCAACTGCCAATGGGTGGGGATCTCAGTTCCACTGTTGCCATCTGTGGGCTCATGGGCTCGAGATATCCAAACATCCGTCCCCGTCAATTGTGTAACCCCCCACATGTCATACACTGCCCCTGTATGCATCTTGTTTGTCTTGTCTGTTAACCTACCCAACCTACATCCCCAGCTATACCAACTTCCTGTACCTGACATACCACTCTCACCTGAAAAAAAAAGGGCACTCTGTACCCACAAAAAAATTACGCCCCATACATAGCTGCCCATTTTGCACACATGTCTGCTGGACATGTAAACTGTCAATTACAATTGGCTGTACAACAAGTATTATTGTTGTCCTTACACCTCTCTCAGGGGTGGAAGGTTTCAAATGTCACACCAAATTACAAACATATGCACAGCTGTTGCTGATGAAGAAATGGGCAGCTATGGGCCTTACCTATATCCCTCCTGCAAAACCCGAGCTTGTTTTCCTACTGTCCTACCCTCTTTGCGACCCCTTTTTCACCACTTTCCTATCTCCCCATTTTCTTTTCTTTCAAAGAAAATAGCGCAGGAGTGCGCGACAGTAAGCACTTTTAAGCAGTAGTAAGTGGGTGTGCGCGAAGCTAAGCGGCAGTGCGCATGCGTGACCTCCGCGCAAACCAGCGCTAACCCACTTACAACTGCTTAAAAGTGCCTTAGTCACTCTGAATGACAAGGCCTGTAGTTTTCTCAGCAACAAAATGAAATACCTCCTGCAGTCTCAAACCCAGGACCTTGGAAACACTAGTCTGCATGACTTACCACTAAGCCATGAGTGCTATACAAGAACATTGTGCTGAAAGAAATATATCATAAAATAGTAGGAATTAATTTAAAGGGAATATACAAGTCTAGCACACAAAGCATGTCATGTATATTTACTGTCAAATCTAGTTGATTTGTAAAATAGTACTGTGTGCTGAGAAACAGTCATGCTAGTTGGTAGCTACTAGGTAATAATGTCACAGTAGTATCTGGCAAACCACACACATACTCAGAGCAGGATAAACACAGCCATAGTTGAATAGTTAAGAGTGCAGATATAGCAACTGTGACTGAGTTACAGGGATGTCCCTGATGTGAAAACAAATGTCACCTGTGCCCCACTGACACCCTGCCAAATGTACTAACAGTAGCTTACAGAACAACATGCATTGCAGTGTCTACAACACAGCCTGAAATATGAGAGAAATACCAACCCTTACACTCACAGAACAGTGTCCACAGCAAACCAGCATGGTCCCCACCCTGATAATCTGAAAGGGCTACGCCTACCTAACAGACCTTTTTATAGCACAGGCCTGTAATCACAGTGAGAACTGCAATCACTACACAACAGGCTGCATGCAATTAGTGAATGCTGGCTAACAAATGGTGCAGAGGCCATCACATGGACATGTGCAGATACCTACAAAAGCATCCTGTACTCCCAGTCCACACATGCAATATTGTCATTGCACCTGCTGGAGGTAGAGAGAGAGAGAAAACCAAAAAAAGAAAGAAAGAAAGAAAGAAAGAAAGAAAGAAAGAAAGAAAGAAAGAAAGAAAGAAAGAGAAAGAAAGAAAGAAATAACAAGCTGGAAACATCAAGGCAAAGAGGCAGACAGCAGGCCAAGCAACTGCAAGCCTACACAAACAGCTGCAACAAACACAGGTAATGTGAAGTACTACTATAATACTCTACATACTGTGAACCCTCCAGATGTGTTATTGGTCTGTATCTATGTATATGAGGATGTGCATAGGGACGGGGACATACTGAAACTGTCACTGAAGGCTCCACATACATATGTATGTGATGGTAGCTACGTGCACATAGCAATGTAGGTTGTAGTGCAATGTACAAGTAGGTGGTACAGTAATGGGTGTTCAGCAGTACGTTACTGTGTGTATACATATGTGGACCTAAAAAGGAGTATATATATATATATATATATATATATATATATATATATATATATATATAAAACGTGTATACGTATGTATATTGAGATATGTATGTATATACATATATATAATATGCATATTTGTATACATAGATAGAGAGGGATGTAGAAATACATAGACAGATATAGTTTAACAGTGGCATAGTATAGTACTAGGCTATCTGCATACAGTGTATAGAATAGATTTAGAAACCTGCGCCTCTGTATAGTAGTGACAGAGTGAAGACCCCCCTACATAATAGCATTAGTGTACTGTGCCTCTGTCTAGTAGTGACACAGAGATGACCCCTGCTGTAAACCTATGATCTCCCATCCACTTGTCAAGAATGCACATGAAGAGTGTCAGTGAGGGTCTCTGCCTAACATGAACTGGGATCCTGTTCCACAGTATGGGAAGCCTCTTAGTGATGGATCTGTCCCTACAGTATGTCCTATTCATATGTGTGCTGAGGTTTAAATCCATAGCTGTCATGCTTCTGATGGATTTGGATTGTATGAGGTGGAACGTGTCCATCACTACCAGATTGGACATGGCCTACTACATCAGGCACAGTTCACCCCTACGTAGGCAGTATGCTATGGAATAGAGCATGAGTTACGTTAGTCTGGCAGCATATGACAGGTGTTGCAGACCCTTGATCCACCTGGTGATGTACTCATGGGGTCCCCCTAGCTGTTGCAAGTGCCAGGTAAGGTACATACCAAATGGGGCATAGTACACAGTCATGGGCCTGATAAGGGAGGAGTATAAGGATACAATGACCCCTTTTGATGTGGATGTGAATCCCTTCATGATAAGGTGGGCAAGGTAGGAAGTCCATCCAACCACTTCGGCAACATGGGTGTCAAATGAGAGATCAGCATTGCACAGTGTCACCAGGTCTCCGATTACTTTGTCTGTACTCAGTGGGTTATTGTCTATGTGATAATATGTAGGTACCTTGTCCGTCCAAAAGGGTATGAATATACAGTACGTGGCATGCAGTGTCAGGCCATGACTCCGCCACCAGTTGTTGGTGTCTGTGAGGCCTGTCAGTAGGATGTATGTGTCAGCAGGTGTATTGCCTATGGCGCCTGGTATGCAGTCATCTTTGAACATTGTCAGCCACTACCCTCCCAAGTCTGCTTCCACATCTGAGAATGATATGCCGAACATGAGTAG
The DNA here is from genome assembly GCF_019279795.1 of Protopterus annectens. NCBI lineage: Eukaryota > Metazoa > Chordata > Ceratodontiformes > Protopteridae > Protopterus > Protopterus annectens. Next base: position 1,202,739,871 of record NC_056726.1, read on the forward strand.
TCCCAGGACAGAGCCCTGTGGGACACCACATGTGACTGGCTCTGAGTCTGACATGGCACCAGTGAGGTTGACTATAGGGTTTCTATCCGTTAGCTGGTTTGCAACCCATCATGTGACATATGGATTTACATGTTAGCTGTTGATCATGTCTATGATGGCAGAGTGCGGTATTGTGTCGAATACTGTAGGCAAGTCCAGGTAGGCTGTATGGACCGCTATGCCCTCAGAAATGGGTCTAGTGACTGATTTGAAAAGGTCAACCGGTTTCATAAGGCAGGATCTGCCCTCTACAAAGCCAAACCAGGTGGGAACAAGTGTCCCCAATGTCTCTGTGTATGGGTACCATAATGATCCTTTCCATAGTGTTGCAGACCAGGCTGGTTAAGCGTATGGGGCGGTAGTTACCAGGGTCTGTAGAGGTGCCCCCTGTGTGGAGTGGGACTACTGTTGCTGTATGCCAGTGTCCAGGTACATATGCTGTAGTAAGGCTATGGCTGAATAGGATGTAATGTGCATGTGTAGCTCCTCTTGCAGTTCACGTAGCATGCAACCCGCAATACCGTTGGGTCCCATTGCTGCTGTGTTTACAGCTCCGCTGAGGGTGATTCCCAGCTGGACATCCGAGATGACAGGGAGGTTACAGTCAGCTGGGATAAGTAATTCCACATGTGTGGGTGAGGGAGTGTAGAAACCTGCACTGAACCTGTCTGCCAGACTGTTGGCATTATCTGTGTGTTCAGTGCAGCGTATGTCACTGTGAACTAACTGTGAACACAACTGAGGGTTCCCACCCAGGTGTGTAACATAGCAGAGGAAGGCCTTGTGGTTATCTGTAGTGACCATAGCAATGTCCCTCTCATTGCTGGCCTTGCATGTTTGTACGACAAAACTCATCTGTCTACTACTGCTGATGAGAGATGCCGTGGCTCTATGGAAGTATGCTCTGCTGTGCAGTAGCTACCATCTGTTGTTATACAAGTTGTTCAGTGCTGGGGTCCACCAGACAGGACGCCTGCCCTTGGTGGAGAGGGTCATGGTTCCATTTGTGATTGCATGATCCATGCATTCTTGGAGATGTCTGTAGAAGCATATGTGAGGGTGTCTGCATTGTGGGAAGTGGATTACACTGGCCCAGTGGGCATTCAGGATACCAACTCAGTTATAAGACGTGTAAAGTCGGCATGTGAGACGTCTCCCACTGTAGTCTGTTGTGTTGTGATGGAGGTGGGATATGTATATCCAGGGAGATTAGTCTGTGGTCAGATGTGTCTAGTGAGGGGTATCCTTCCAGTGTGTAGCACATTGTCCCCATGTTTGTGATGATCAGGTCTAGTATATAATCTCCTGTTGTGGGAGAGGTGTCCAGCTGTTCCATTGCATTTGACATAGTGAATACCGAGAACCTTTGGGCTAGGGTGTTTGGGGCAGAATAATGCACCCAGTGTATGTTAGGGTAGTCGCACTATCCCAATATGATGGTGTGTGGTGGGACATTCATATCCTCCAATGTCTACAGGAAGGCCGACTGTGGTCCTTGAGATCGGGAGGGTGGTCTGTAACATGCTACCAGTTGTATAGCAGGTTTGCCTATGGTTATCTTCACCTGGATGGTCTGTGATGCTTCATGTGTTGCCACTAACCTGGAGGTGTGTGTGTCCTCCATGAATATGGACACACCCACTGCCTGTCCGTTTTGTCCCGAGTCCTGGGGCCAAAATGCATGATACGGGGTATAGCCTGGTACCGCTGGTGTGCTCTCAGGAGCCTTGAACCATGTTCTCACGTACTGCACAGACATCGAGATTGGTAGAATATGTATGTACAGATATATGTAATACACACATGCATATATAGATATCTGTAGAGACTTGCACATATACAGATAGATCTGACTGACAACAGACATGTCTGTATATGACTATCTCTCACTCTCTGTCCCACCCCCTCACACTCACACTCACCCTGTGTCTCTATTTCACTCTCTCCCGCTCTCTCCCCACATCTATATGTATATATCTACATCTAGATATACATATGATATATACATATATACAGATATATATCCATATACAGATATAAATATATCAATACATATATATACATATATATATATATATATATATATATATATATATATATATATATACATATATAGACTGCGTGAGGCACATGTGTGCAGATGTCTTGCTACAGGTGCCTGGTGTCACAGGCATGAAGTGAACACCAGTATGGATAGTGGAGTACCATACCCCATTCAAAAACACTGACACCAGTAACCACCACATATGTACATGCCTGCCCACCACTGCATGTGTCAGGGGGGAACAGGGTCAACAAGTGTACAATAGGCTCCACATCGATACACACAATGGCACACTAGTCCTGTAATACCTGTACATGGAATGTGTCAGCAGACATGGTGTGTCAGCTATGGACATGTAGGTCACTGTACCCCTCCACACCCCACAATGTCCTACATGGTATGTACCTCCCATGACAGCTACAGATATGGTGAAGGTCACAGACATATGCAAGTAACTGTGTCAATGCACTCAAACACCACAGAGTGCACACAGGCTACCTACATAGAGGTTACCACTGCTGGATATACATAGTTAGGTCACACCCATGACAGTTGTCTCCCAACCATGGTAACACCTCCAACATCCACAACACAAATTACCTACGTCTGTCGTCCTTGTCACTGCAGTATAGAGCACATGGTGGAGGTATGGGACCCTACCCACAGATATGACATATCCTGTAGTAGACCACACAGAATTAAGAAGCAAGCCTCCCCATGAGTAGATGTCAGACATACCCCTGCTGAATGTTATGCTGATAGGTAATATGCCATATGAGTCACCCTGTGTAACTGTTTGTAAGGAGCAGGTACGATCATAACACATGTGTCACAAGGGGCAGGATAGCATAACAGTATGCTGCTGTAGGCCCAGGGCCAAAAGCACACTACCTACCTAGGATGCAATGCACACCCATTAACACATTGCAAATGGACTATGTGAGGTAGAATGAGTGTGCTAGTGACTGGGTGCATGTTGTGTACTGGTGTGATTGCTCTCCATGACTGTCTGTCTGTCATGGTAGTGTGTGTCCATGGTGTGAGGCCAGAGACAGGTGTATGGGGTATTGCAATCAACACATACTACATTGCCATATATTGTGCTGTGTTACCCTGGATGTCACTGTGGTGTAGGTAGGGTTATGGCAAGTAAGAGTAGTGTGCAGTATCAGTGAAATATGTAACGTGCATTGTGTGCAGTGCATGGGCTGATAATATTCCCCATACAGTACCTTGATTCAAACCCCCAGTGTGGGGTCGTGTATTGTACCTGAAACAGTGCGTTGACTGCTGCAGTATACTAGTCTGTTATATGGAGTGTGCCAGGTACTGTTGCACAGTTGTCGGATGAGCACTGATATCTGTTCATGTACATGTGTATCCCCCAATAGACAGACAGATGCTATATATGGTGCCTAAGTTATATCACTGCAGTCAAGTATAATGTGTATTATATGTGCTATAGTCTGCTGACAGATATTGCTGACATATTTCCCTTCTCCTTTTCAGGGACATGGTTCACCTAAGGAACCCAGTCTACTCCGCTGCAGAAGAGGAGGAGATACACCAGAGCCTGGTGCGGGATTTCACTGTACTCTTTTCCCGCACCAGCCAGAATCAGCAGGAGAGGGCTGCACTGTGGCAAGACCTGGCCCGTCAGGTAAATGACATAGGCACACATAACCGGACATTTGAGCAGGTACACCATCACTGCAGTGATTTAATTAGAAATGTCCGTCAGCGTGTGTCGGATATCCACAGGCAGCAGCTTGCCACAGGTGGTGGGGTGGCTAGACATCCCCCTCCCACCAGACTGGAGGGACTACTCCTGAGTGTTGTGGCTCCAGCACAGCAGCAACAACAACAGCATACATGTGTAATGATGGAGGCTGGAGCCACACAGCAGCAGGACACAGAGCATGCAGGTAACATGCCATGTGTATAGTGACCATTCTGTACACTGTTAGGTTATGCATGTGTGGGGTGTGTCCTCGATTTGTAGCTGTTATCTTGGTAATTATTGTGCATTAGTGATAACCTCATTATCTGCAGTACACCTGTGGAAGCTAACTGTTGCACTACTGAACTGTAACATGCCCTCAGTATCAATGGCACAGTTGTGCCCACTGACGAAGAATGTCCCTTTTCCGCAGGTCCCTCTGGTGTAACAGCAAGGCAGCCTATCCATGCTGGTGAGTGTGTAATACCATTACCTTCACTACTCTGTATACTAATAGTAATAATAGGCTGAAGCAGTAGTGCAATGTGTTTGATTGCAGGTGTGTTTGTGTCTGTGGGTTGATATCTCATATACTGAGGTGTGGGCATGTGTGCATCTGCCCATGTGTGCATGTGTGCATGTGTGCATGTGCCCATGTGTGCATGTGTGCATGTGCCCATGTGTGCATGTGTGCATGTGCCCATGTGTGCATGTGTGCATGTGCACATGTGTGCATGTGCCCATGTGTGCATGTGTGCATGTGTGCATGTGTGAATGTGTGCATGTGCCCATGTGTGCATGTGTGCATGTGTGCATGTGCCCATGTGTGCATGTGTGCATGTGTGCATGTGTGCATGTGTGCATGTGCCCATGTACCCATGTGTGCATGTGTGCATGTGCCCATGTGTGCATGTGTGCATGTGTGCATCAGTGGTGGCATGGTGTACACATTGTATACTGTGTTTCCTGTCTTACTCCCACAGGTTCTGGTGCTGCTCTGGTGTCATGCAGCAGGGAACCTGAAGCAGCTGCTGTGGATAGTGATGATGATACCTGTGTAATGGCACAGGTAGGTGTGCCAGGGTCCGTCATTGATCAGCCAATTGACACTACACAGCTGTCGACCCCATCTATGCACACAGTCATCCTGCCAATACATCCTCTGTCACCAATGTCCCTAGGTGATGGACAGGATACAGTGGGCATTGACCAGGGTAATGTGGTACCGGTGGCACATGCATCCCCACACTGCAGCAATGGCCAGGGCCCTGACGGTACCACACAGGCAGACGTCCATGGGTTCTCGTGGGAGCATCCGTGGGCATACCGCCCCTGTCAGATGTGCCCACAGAGGTCTTTCAACCCCAGCTATGTTCCGGGCTGTAGTGCAGGCACAGTCACGTATGGAACGGAACACTAGACAAGGTCTGAGGGAGCTGAGAGCATGTCGCACAGCCATGAGTGACAGAATGCGTGATGTTGCGGCTGCCATCCGCAACTTCACCAATGTCATTGACAGATGCTGGGGGGACACATTAGATCTGTTCCACAACTATATGTCCATGAGCCAGGGCAATGGTGGACGGTGGAGGCATCGACGTGGCCATATGCCAGCAACAGCAACAGCTGGCAGCCATCGCGGACGACAACAGGGCCGCGGCCGCTCACATAGTGCGAGCAGCAGCCCCAGCAATGCTGGGTCTGTGCTGTCATCGGACCGCCCCAGGAGACCATGTGCACGTGGTGTTGGACAGTCCCAACAGGGACCTGTCTCCAGTCAACGAACACCTGCTTCTGATGACAGTATCCAGTCTGGATTGGTACCTGATATGATCCATAGCACCCCTGCCAGGCACAGGTACCGTGTCCGTGGCCACAGACAGTGATCTGCATGTCCTGGCAGGTACAGTCTGCGGCTGTCCACAAACACCTGTATATGGCAGCCATGAGGTGGGACTGTGTGCATTCATACACACATGCAAAGTGATAACACCTAGGGCTACCGCATACACGCACACACTGCATCAACATTGCCCCATCTTGTACTGCTGTCCCTCACCAACACACACACACAGACATGTCAATTGGTTGTATCAGTGGCAGACTCAGGCATACCAGGTACACACCCTGTGCATATGATGAAACTGTGCCACCTCCTGCAATCTGTAAGATCGGTGCAGGAACAGGTTAACATGGTGTTGATGCACAGGGTGACTACATAGACGTATTGTAATAGTTTGATGTTGACAACAGTACAGTGTAATTATAGCATTGTAGGTATATACCAGCATGCCTGATGCAGTTACAGTATGAATGTCATTGTATTGTTTTGTACACCCATACTAATTACCACAGTGTTCTGTCTGCACATCTTTGCATACTGGTGGTGAGGCTGTGAAGGGATGGCCACCTACATAGGTAGCACAGGGGATACAACAATGTACATATTGATACTCAATGATGGGCATGTCAACTGCGAGTTGCATGCTGTCCACACACGACTCTGCAATGCAGATGTTTCAGGATGTTGATATCTGTGCAGTACTACACAGCAGGTTCAGGGCTCACGAGCACACTAGCACTACAAGGTCACACCTCATACCATGCATAACAGCACCAAAACACAGAACTAACTATGACAGGAGGGAGAGTGTCCATACATGTCAAGGATACTGTGGTGCCAGGACAGGTAGCATACATCATACTACGTCAGGAACTGCTGATTGAGGGCTCAGTGTCTGTTATTTGAGATGTGTATTATTACAGGTATGAGCACTTGGGTATCAGGCCAGTTATTCAACATTACGAAGGTACGTGGTCTATACACTTGTGGGGTTATGCTGGACCCAGCCCATCTGACCTGGGAATGTCTGGGTACTGGCTTATAGTGCCTGCATATATGCACTGTTACATACTGGAAGTCATACACCTTGTTTGTTGTAGCATAGTCTACATACAGCCCTGCTGACTGTAGCTTTGTTTGTATGCATGTTTGCCTGTTATGTTCCTGAAACACTGATTCCACCTGCGGTGCAGATATACAGTGCCTCTGTGGATCCCTAGTGACATCTGTGTTGCTTACTGTACTGATGTCCATGTGTCACTTGACAAAACGTCACTGTTTGACCTGTTTGCATGTAGCTTGCCTGTAACACATTGCATATGATGTATCTTACATTTGCTCAAGACAGCATTCATATATGCCAGCACTAACAATTCAGGAGCACTACACCCTCACATAGTCACCTTGAGTACCTTGTTCCCCATTGGCCCTATGTGTCGTTACTTAGTGTGGGAGACACAATGCTATGGTAGCATGTGCAAAGGTCACCTGTCGATCTACTCTCAGGTCCAGTTGGTGAATCTGTGAGTCATGTGGCAATGTTACAGCTGCCTCATGTACACAGACAACCCTCTCCCCTTCCCATACATGTACAACACATGTGAGAGATGCAACCACATAGCCAAACTGGGGGCTAAGCTCTGTTTACACAGCACTGGCATTCCCTGTCAGGTGGAGTGGGATACCACAGTGGATACAGTACCAGTCTCCCATAGACCTGCCACGACCACAAACCAAACACAGACACACACAGGTACATTATTGGGCTCTCAGAATAGCATCCTGCCTGAGCAGCTGACACCTGCAAAGCAGACACACAAGCAAACATTACGCCAGAGCAGAGCACATGCGACACACAGCTCACAAAGCCTGTGTGCCTAACAGTGTCAGGCCATATGGCTAGACAACACACCTGCTACGGTTGTATGAGGTACCTCTATTGACACGTACACGGTGGTCCTGCTCCCAGGCTGAACAAGGTGACGGTCATGCTGAGCTGCCCGTCGGGCACTATGATCCACCACATAACACAAGCAAAGCAGTCACTCCAAGGCATGTAGCAGTATGACTCAGTCATTGTCTGTGCCAGTGTGTATGACCTCTGACGCACCTCCATGGACTACATGTTAGGGGACATAGAGGGGCTCTCTGAGGTTGTGGCACAGGCTGGTATGACCCTGGCTTTGGGTAGCATCTCACCCTCACCATGAATGCTGCCACAATATGTAGACAGGATCATCAGTTTCTGCACTTAACGTATCTTTCAGTGACATCCAAAGGGGATCCAATGCCTGTCAGTGTGGGATTACATGCTGGACATGCCACATTGCTTTGCTTGGGACAGCTTGCACCTGTCACCCATGGGCCGTTGTATATTGGCAGAGGCTGTTGCTACACACATACTGCCTTTGTATGCAAGGCTGACATTACATAGCCACCTACACAGGTAGAACACGGGTTGGGACACTAATAGCAATGCTACTCAACAGCAGCAGTGTTAACCTCAAGATGCATGCAGTGGAAACTGTCCTTAGCATGGGGTAAAGCAATATCCGTGCAGTAACAGACTCCTGGTACAAGGCTCCCAGGTGCACACCATCAGTGCCAGGTCATTCCTGATACCATGCTTGTCATCACCTTCACATGATCCAAAACAGAACAGGAGGGATGTATCCAAAGGCACCTCAGATACACACACCCCCAGTTTGGTGGCACTGCACAAAGCATCAGAGCCTCTCCATGTGCAACACACAGTGGGTTAGACTGCCTTCAGGTTCATAGCCTGGCACACACCACACTCCCATACCCAGGAAACCCACTTGGCCTTCCTGACAACACTGGGAATATGACGGTCTCTACACACACCATTATATGGTTGTACTGCAACTACCCAAACATACAGTGTGAGCATTATTCTAGCTGCAAGACCCTATCTGAAGGTGTCTTATCATTCATTCCCTGCATTGCTACGGAACAAATTGTTACCACCCCCACAAGTGGTGACAACATGCTGCACCTGTTCATCACTAACATGTGGACTATATACTCCAGACCAGTCATGTTTCCCTCACTGGTGGGATGACACCATCTACAACCCACACTGTATAGTCACATACCACATGCAGCCCCTGCACAGAACACCCCAGTCATACAGTTGTCTGATGCATATTCCATGTATTCACATGAGGCAGGCTTCAGACATGGGAACTCTTGCAGTTCATATGTACATATGTGTAGGTGGCACACACATACATCATGTGTGCATTGACATTACTGATATAATGTATGTCGTGCAATATTGGGAACAACACCCCACACACATGGACAAACTGTGTGACAAAATTACACATGGCATTTGTAGGATACAAACCCCTACCTAACTATGTTAGGTCACTTGTGAGAGTCACATTAGCAGAACACACTATTTGCATTACTGGGGGGTTTGCTTTCTCCTGCTGTACTTATAGGGTGCTGACATCATCAGTGTTTAGACAGTGGAATATGCAGCATGTTTTGTGTAGTACTAGTTGCCAAAAGGGACATTTCACATACACATGGAATTGCACAAACTACTCCTCCATACACAGTCACACACACACTGTGCACTTACAGGATTCAAACCTATACATAACTATGTTATGACACTAGTAACAGATGCATTAGCAGAGCGCGCTATCTGCATTACTGGGGGAGATTGCTTTCTCCTGCTGTACTTATAGGGTGCTGACATCATCAGTGTTTAGACAGTGGAATATGCAGCATGTTTTGTGTAGTACTAGTTGCCAAAAGGGACATTGCTCATACACATGGAATTGCACACACTACTCCCCCATACACAGTCACACACACACTGGGCACTTGCAGGATTCAAACCCCTAACTAACTATGTTATGACTCTAGTGAGAGATGCATTAGCAAAGCATGCTATTTACATTACTGGGGGGGGGGAGATTGCTTTCTCCTGCTGTACTTATAGGGTGCTGACATCATCAGTGTTTAGACAGTGGAATATGCAGCATGTTTTGTGTAGTAAAAGTTGCCAAAAGGGACATCTTTCATGCACATGGAATTGCACACACTACTCCCCCATATACAGTCATACACACACTGGGCACTTGCAGGACTCAAACTCCTACCTAATTATGTTATGACTATAGTGAGAGATGCATTAGCAGAGCGCACTATTTGCATTACTGGAGGAATTGCTTTCTCCTGCTGTACTTATAGGGTGTTGACATCATCCGTGTTTAGACAGTGGAATATGCAGCATGTTTTGTGTAGTAAAAGTTGCCAAAATGGACTTTTCTCATACACATGGAATTGCACACACTGCTCCCCCATACACAGTCACACACTGGGCAGTTGCAGGATTCAAACCCCTACCTAACTATGTTATGACTATAGTGAGAGATGCATTAGCAGAGTGCGCTTTTTACATTACTGGGGGGAAATGCTTTCTCTTGCTGTACTTATAGGGTGCTGACATCATCAGTGTTTAGACAGTGGAATATGCAGCATGTTTTGTGTAGTAAAAGTTGCCAAAAGGGACATTTCGCATACACATGGAATTGCACACACTACTCCCCCATACACAGTCACACACACACTGGGCACTCACAGGATTCAAACCCCCACCTAACTATGTTATGACACTTGTTAGAGACACAGTAGCAGAGCGCATTATTCACATTACTGGATATCATTTCTGCTCCTGACATATGTATAGTGTGCTGACATCATTATGGATGAAGAGGTATGTACATCTGTTACTATCCATCAGTAAGGGGGAGAGCATATCTATGCATTAACTTTGCACAGGCACAGTGGCCTACTATACTGTGGAGGCAGATGCCAAATATACTGTGGATAGCCTTCTGTATTCCCTAGGGACAACGGTCAGGTATTGCACTCTACGGCCATATGTTTACCAGTCAGATACATGTATCTGTTGCTCATATACTGTTTGTGGGTCTTTATTGCCATAGCCTTCCCTATCTCTATAAACAACGTGTGTACTGTGGGAGATGTTTGCATATGAGTGGGATCCAGTACTTTACTTATGTCTCTGTTGTAACTTCACTGTGTGCACTGGGCAGATGTCTGTATTGTGGGAGGTTCCTGTGTTAACACATAGAAATGCCAGATATGTGTGTGCAACTGCTGAACTGTGACATGGCCTAAGTGTGTGAGCATGCCCAGTTCACAGTCTGTATGGCTTCTTGACGGCCACATCTCATTTATCTATGTCTGCGAGCATGCCCAGTGTGACCTTTCCTTATGTTTGGATCTGTGGACCACCACATTTCTGTTTGTGTGTGGACGCCATCTATATATCACATGTACAGTTGAGTGTTGGACATCAAGTTGTGTTCTTACTGCCCAACTGCTGTGTGTCTGAACCTAACAGGCATTATGCTGTGCCTACAGGGTTGCCATGGGATAGTTTGAATACAGTTGTCATCATCCTTTCCTGCTGACCAAACAGTTGTATTGTTGTATAGTGTACTGGTGCAAAACTTTCACTGTGATGGACAGTATGATCGGTTTCAGTCCTATCACTGCTTCTAATGTTTATAGTGAGCACACCAGACTGGTTGAGGGCCAGTTGTGCAGATATTACCATGTTGCATTTTGTTCAGATATGGACAGCTTAGTACATGATTGTCCGACATTGTTATTGTATTCCACAACTTGTGTGGACAGTGACAAACAATGGCCATGTGCCCTAGTCCATTTGTAATGCTAGTCAGAGAGTGTTTGTCCTTCAACACACATTTACTGGTGTTTGCCATGACATATGTCACGGTTAGTGTGCTGTGCCTCTGTCTACCCATGACATACAGGTGATATCCAGGGTACACCTGCCATCTCCCATCCAGTCGTCATGATTCCTCTGGATAACAGTCACTGAGGGACTCCCTGGATATCCTGTAGTGGGTGTTTAGTCATGAGTGGAGTGAGCTTCTGGGTTGTGGACCAATCAGTACAGCATGTCCTGTGTATGTCTGTGCTGTGGTTCAGGCCTGTCAGCTGCATAGGTCACCAGCATTCAGTGTTTACATAGTGCCAAACGTCCATTGATACCAGGTTGGTCATGGCTCTAAACATCAGGCACAGTTCACCTCCAGCCAGACAGTATGGCACTGTGTGGAGCTGCAGTTACTTTACTCAGGCGACACATGGCATCTGTTACAGCTCTGCAATCCTCCTGGTGGGGTATTTGTGTGGTCATTCCAGTTGCTGCAGGTGTCTGCTACGGTACATCCCACAGGGGCCATTGTACTCAATTGTGAGGCTGCAGTTTGTTTAATCAGCCAACACATGGCATCTGTTCGAGCTCTTTGATACTCCTGGTGAGGTACTTTTGGGGTCTTTCCAGTTGATGGAGGTGTCTGCTGAGGTACATCCCACAGGGGCCATTGTACTCAATTGTGAGGCTGATGAAGGATGACTGCAGAGCCACAATGACCTCCCCTGATCTAGATCTCACTACCTTCATGATTAGGTGGGTATATGGTATGTTTCTGTAACCACTACAGCCACATGCTTGTCCAATGCAACATATCTATCAACTTGTGTCCCCAGGTCTCTTACTACTTCTTCAGTACTTAATGGGTTAACACCTATGTGGTAATTGGTGGGCACTTACTGTATATCCACAGGGGATGACTATACAGTTTTCTGCAATTAGCTTGCTGACATGGCTATGACACCAGTTGTCTGTTTCTATGTGGCCGTTTTGTGGGATGCTTGTGTCAGCTGGAGGGTCAGATATGGTGGCCAGTTTGTAATCCTCTGTAATCTTGTTCAGACACAGTCCTGTCATGTTGGTCTGTACCTATGGGACACATATACCAAACAAGGGAGGTCCCAGGACCGAGCCTTGTGGGATGCCAGTTGCATCTGGTTTGTAGTCTGACATGGCTGCAGCATTTCTGACCATGTCAGTTCTGTCCTTGGGCTGGTTTGCAACCCCTCTACTGACATAGGGGTTTATATTTAAGCTGGTGAGCTTATCTATAGTGAACACGTGGGGTATTGTATGAAAGCCTTTTGCAAGGTCCAACTAGGCTGTGTGGGCCACATTCCCCTCATCAATGGCCTTAATGACTGTTTCAAATGAGTCAAACATGTTTAAGGGGCAGGATCTGCACTTAAGAAAGCCACACTGGGTAGGTCCCCAGTATCTTTATGTCTGAGGTACATGCTGATCCTTTCCATAGCTTTGCAGACCAAGCTTGTCAGGATTCTGGGGTGGTAGTTTGCAGTATCCATTCAGGCAACACCTTTGTGGAGAAGGACCACTGTTGTTGTACACTGCTCTTTGGGTACATATCCTGTGGTAAGGCTGACATTGAGCAGTAGTGTTATATGGCATTCCATTCTTCTTGGAGTCCATGTTGGACTCAGCCCAGAACACCATCTCGTACCATTGATGCTGTGTGTTTTGCTTTGTATTTTGCTGTGTGTTCTGCTTCCAGGGCAGCCAGCACACACATTCATTATTATGCCCTGGGCATCACACATGACCTGGCAGTTGATGAAGGGGAAGCCCTTGTGGTTAATGTAGGCCCTACCCCGCTCACCAGCTGGTGCTTTGATGCGTATTTGCGTGCAGTCTATTGCACCCACTACCTCAGGGTATTCCGCTATTTGCTGGAAGAGATGCATATTGCTGGCCAATGCCTCACGGGAATTGGGGAAATATACATGATCTCCGATATGTGCTGACATGGCATCCAGGAACTGGTGCAGTACCCTGGATGCTGATGCCTGTGAGATCCCCATCATATCACCAGTTGGTCTCTGGAAGGTACCTGTTGCTAGTATTCTTAAGCCAACACATACCTTGGTTTCCACTGGGATGGGCTCCCCTCTGTTGGTTCTGTGTGTGAGGCGTGGCCTGCACAGCTCAACAATTTGCTGCAGGAGGTCTCTGTCCACTCTATAGCGCTCCACTATCTCCAGCTCATGTAACCCCTGGTAGGTGACCCTGGGCCTGTACACTCTTCTCCATCTCCTCACTGTGAGTTGTCTGGCAGCATTTGCATTGTCACCACCCTCAGCAAGTCGCCTATGTCTCCTTATGACAGCTATGGCAGCCCCTAGCATTTTTGGTCTGAGTGAAGCTTTTTCAGTTTTCACTTCTAATAGCTTACTCCTGTCTTGCAGTGTCTCTTGAGAGAATCATACTGCACTGCTGTTTGCAGACTTTTAAGTGCTGGGCTGGGCTAGTATTCTGCCTGTGTAATTGCCTGCTTCTAATTGTTTTCACCTGCTAGCTCCAGCAGTATTCCCTGCTAGCTTCCTACTATTTCTGTTGCTTCCTTTTTCCTTTCTGTTTCCTCAGGGGGGAGCAATGCGCATACCAGCGGAATCACGCTCACAGTGACTTACACGTGCGCACACATGCTTACATGGTTTAGAATCTACTTATTCGGGTTAAAACACACGCACACCAGTGCAAACCATCTTATAAGTCTGCCTACAGGCTCCCACATGCTCAGTCTACCTTACACGCGCACACACTGCCCTACTTGCGCCTCCTGGCGCGCACACGTGCACATGCACGCCCAGCAAGAAACTTTGGTGTTGGCAACAGTGTAAACTTTCCATTTCTTGACTTTCCCATGCTTATCTTGTGGCACTCCTCTTTCCATGATATGTGTCTGACATCTGTCACGTAACACTGACCTCCAATGAACTGCATTTCTTTCTGCCATTCCCCCCTGTGATGTCACCTATCTCCTACTCTGTTCCTCCCCCTTATGTAACTCTTACACTACTTGAAATGTGCTCATTTGCTATGTGACAGTGGGATTCAGTGTCCTAACACTCATTTACATAGGATTGCCTACTAATGCTTAGTTACATGTCTTAGACTCAGCTTCCCCCCTTAGCAACCACTAAACGGTGGCCATGTTGTTTTTGGTCTGCTGGTCCCTGCATTGTATATCCATGCATGCATAAAACCCACATTTGTGGGTTTATAACCTTACTTTTTATGTTTTATGTAGCGCAGCCCATTTGTGCGGGGCTGCGCTGCGTTTAAACAATGGCGATCGCAAAAAAAAAAAATAATAATTATTTCTCATATTTGCATCGGGGTACCTTGCCAATGGCCACATATTTGGCCATTGGCATGCTGCCTGACACATATGCACCCTTTATTTGGAGCTGACATGGCTCTATTGTGTTATTTGCAGAAACATACTCAGTTGTCAACTGAGTACATTTCTGCAGCTAACACGACTCTTACACAGGCTGGTTTGAGCTTCGTGGATCGCTAATCTACCTCATTTGCATGCCTTTCGGCTGCAAGTGGGGTGATTAGCATATCACCCTGCCCGTGTAAGAGTCGTTTTAGCTTTCTCTTACACGGGATTTCGGGCTGTTCCTGGATCGCGATGGCTGCATGGAGTCTTACACAGCTCTTAGACTCCATGCAAGCCATCGTGAATCCTGCCCATTAATTCTCCTCCCTCTAAAATGTATAAGAAAAATAAATTATACCTTACTTAAATTCTAATGGTACCCTAAAAAAACAAGGATATCTTTAGATTGGCATATCAAAAGGTAGGAAGAAGGTGGCATTGGGTTTCCAAACACTGAGCTATATACCAATGCTATAATTATTAAAATAATGCTACTGCTGACTGATGATATTTTCTCCATAAGTATTATTTTTCATCACTTATTGATACTGGTGCAATAATTCTGAGTAATAGATCTCTGTTTATACCTCTTTGATTGCAGTCATCTGGCAACCAACAAAATTCCTGCTTTTATGTATATGTTTTGTATATATTACTATAATCACTATGTGTAACACTATATATACTTTTGTATCAATTAATGTTTAATATTTTCTGTATCTACATTCTTGTCGGAACTTTTCTCCCTGGCCACCACTGAAAATTGGCTCTTTTAGGCCCAGTGGACTTACATGGTAAACAAATGCAATAATTAAATAATATTATTGTGGTTACATTCTTCATATGTCTCTTGCTGGAAATCTTTACATGAGAAAATATTAATAGACAGCAACAAACATCATAGATTCTTATATGAAACTGTGTTTCAATATATTCTGCTGGGCTCTAAAAGATTTTGTTCTGAATGAAAGGCATAAGTTTACTTGTATGCCTTTTATTAACCAAATCCTTTCAACCTTTACAAGGTTTGTGAATTCAAATTTCTTAGTCAAGGAAGTACTAATCCTATTATCCCCCCTTGCTTTCACTAATGGATGCTTAGTATCATTTAATGCAAACACAGTGACAGCTCTCAAGAATAGTAACGTAATATTTTGGCATCAATTTCTTAATGGAAACAAAATACATCCTGTTGAATATTTAATAGCAAGATATACCACAGACCAAGGAGGCTGGTGAGATATATACACCTATAAATAATATATTCAAGAAAAAATCAAAATATCACTAGATCCTCAAACTAAACCTGTTCCAACAATCTTGAATCTGTTCTCCAATGTTAATTGTGAGCCACCCAAGGGGAAATCATATTTATCAAATATATACAATATTATTAGAACTGAATTTGTTACCCCAGATATGGAACTTCTCAACAAAATCTAATAATGAACCATTTTCAGAATTAAATAAAAAGTTCTTCTTAAAATCTGCAGGAAAGTCAATGTCCTCGATTTATTGGAAAATATGTACATGGAAATTTCTTCATAGAGTCTTTCCTACACCTCATAAAATTGCACAAATATATAAAACAGGAAAAATAAAATGCTTGAGATGTAATGAAGTTCTAAATGCTGACTGATTACACATGGTAATGGATTATAAGTTGGTGACTTCCTTTTGGAGTGATTTTAGAAATGTTTCTCAGACTTTGTGGTCAGACAATTGACTCTTTGTACTATTTAATGCCCCTATTCCAGCAGCTATACCTATTTCTCAAATACCTCTTCTTTATTTTATTTCACATTTGTTTACTGGGAAAGTCTGATGGGACAGAGCCCATTTTCAGCAGACACCTAGGAAGAAACACTCCAAATGAATGTCTTTGGAATGTGGGATGAAACTGGTAGACCCAGAGGAAATCCATGTGAACATAGGGAGGACATGCAGACTCCACACAGAAGGCACCCCAGCCAAGGATCAAACCGGAGAATCTCTTGCTGTGAGGTGACAATGCTAAATGCTGCACCACTGCTTGCCATTGCAAGAAAAATTATAACAAAAAACTGGAAATGTAAAACTGAATTAGCATTTAGTGAATTTGTGTGCCTAGCTAAGACCAGAGTTATCAACTATAAGAATGAAAACTTTAAACATAACTTGTCAGTACATACCTTGGCAAAAGCTCAATGATTTACTGGAAAGTACTAATGGTTAAAAATATATAAATATTCTTCTTATGGACTTTTGTGAATAGTTATTTTTTATGTTTTTATACACTGTTTTAAATGCTGATGGACTTGTTAAAACCAAATAAAGAGTTTTAAAAAAGTTTACTAGACCACACCAAGAAGAGGTTTAATGTCTGCTATACCAACCATGCAGCGTGACATGTTTACTCATCCCTGAACAGTAGGAGGTTAATTAATCCTCTTGTTTCCTGAGCTCTTCTAAGTCAGGAAAACACTTTCTTCCCAAGAGTTTTCCTCCAAAATCCTCTACTGAAAGCATATCTCATAAAATTTCCAATATATAATAAAGGATATGAGTTACAAAAATGCAAAATATGAAAGTTGTCCTCTAGACACTGGTATCAGCATCAAAAGTCTGTCTGCAAATGCTTTTATATTGCAGATTTAAGAAAAAGAAAGAAAGGAACTTTATATTTTGTATGCTAAAAGTTACTACTGTTATAGTCAAATAAACTGTTAAATCCCTTTAAGTGTGCAAGACAGGGAAAATTGTTCAACTGTTTGAAAGACTCCCAATGATATAAGACAAGAGGAGAAGTTACACTACAATTTTGCAATATTGCAGACTCTATGCAAATTATGCATATAACAAATATTTCCACAGTATTTTATAACCTATTAATCTACAAAACCATATGTGTTTGACAAGTATCCGTTGCAACTTAATGTTTTATATACGATGGCACTATTTGTTCAGCTGTAGGTCATACCTCTCAACCTGGAAACATAATAAATCTGGGCAAGGCCCATGGGAAAATAGGTACAAATATGTATGCTGATTAACATATAATTTGCAAACATAATTACATAACCCCACCCACTCCAATGGAATTGTGGATACCAACTTTCAAACTCAAACTGAAGAACAGACAGTCAAAATGTGCACCAGAGTCCCCCTGCAGCCATTCCAATGTCCCATTACCTGGCTATTTTGCCCCATTTACCATAAACACTAATGTGTGCATACTGCTTTACTTCTACAATGATTATTTGGATTTTATTTTTACATTTTACAGCACAATGCACAAACACTAATAGACATCTGCTAAACAAAGCAATACTGTCACACAATGAACATAGACTTGACATTAAAACTTATCTACCCTTGAAACTCACATTCATTGAAACAGCATTGAAACCCACACCACATCCAAAGAAAATGCATTTGGTCAGTGGTGGATAAAGATTACCTTTGGGCTGTTTTCAAATTAGAAGCTCCTTGCACACAAAACAAGAAACATACATGTGCTCTTTGATACACATTCCTGACTTTATTAAATTATATTCCTTGTATAATACAGCACACTTGTTAGACAGAACTCATTTTAAATTTATTGTTTGAGCATTTTTCCATTAGGCAATGAAATAAAATGCATGAACCAATAATGACAAAACTACCCAATTCAGAACATTTCCATCATAAAAGTCTACTTCCATACCCACACAATATATATATATATATATATATATATATATATAAAGAGAGAGAGAGAAAAATAGAGAATGACAGTAGTGTAAGCCATTGGCATCTTGCACAGCTTCTCATACTTATTTTTAATTTCAGTTTTTGTGGGGGGGGGGCAAAAGGCCAAAAACCAGGGACACATTTTAAACATTGCCTGTATAATTTTGGAAAGTTTCTAGAATAAAATGTTGTGTTACCACCATGCCACCACTGCCATGTCTTGAACCCAGGACCCTGTGCAGCCACCCATATTCATTTAAACAGCCTCTGTCCTTCTTAAACCACAAAACTACACATATTCCAACACTGCAGAACTTAAACTCTATGCACACTCTTTAACTGCACTATTATACCACAAAACTAAAATCCTTATACAAACCTGATTGTTCTTGATTTATTAATGCTTAAAAGCACTGTGACTTGATTTATCACTGCTAACAAAATACCAATACTTGTATGCAAATCGCTGTACTATAAATGCACTATCATAATTGCCTATCTACTGTTTCTGTATGCACATATATCTACTCCATGGCTGTGAAGTGATATCTTCATGTTAGTATGTGCATGAATAATAAAATAAACATGTCTACTCCATGGATATCAACTGCTACCTTGAGGAAGCAGTTTTGTCTTGTGAGTCTCCAATGTCCCTTCTAAAAATGAGCTAGTCTTCACCCAGTTTAGCACAGGTAATGAAGCACAAGCAAGAAAGCAAACAACAAACAAAATTAAACATACAAACCTGAAAAAACAAACTTGAGGAAACTAAGGCAATACAGAAACACTCAAAGTAGTAGTTAGGCAAAATTAAACAAATGAGACTACCATCTGACACTATTTTTTTGTGAAGTCATGCAAACCAAACAAAAATGTAATTGAAATCAAGTAAAACCATATACCTGACTGAAAATCATTGCACTGTAATACTAAAAATCATGCCAAGAACAGAAATTCTTAGAGGATGTACAGTTCCTATATATATAGCAGGCCTCTCTAGTAAAATAAACTACAATAAGCAATCAAACAAATGAACACACTACACTTGTGTATGTTCACATTTAAGATGTATGTTGCCTTTTGGCACTTTCTGCATATGCTGTTCCTTTAACTTCTCTTGGGAACTTTAATTCCTAGAAAAAGCAAGGGATGATCATGAAAAAAACAGCATTTTGTACTCTTTCTTATCTTGCTCTAGGTTGCACTGAGTTTACCAAGATAAAATGCAACTGCATCATTTTGCAGCAGAATAGTGCAGGGAAAAGGCAAATCCAAGTGTGCATAATCTGTTGTAAGATAAATATTGCTGATATACTCTGTCTTATCTTAAGATCCACTTTTCAGCTAGGTGAAGATGTTTGCCATCTGTATGCACATATTTTAATAACATTTCATTTTATTTTTTTAATGATTAAAATCGCTGTTGTCCTCATGTACCTTATCTGTGTTTCTGAGATGAGGTCTCCAATAACATAGAAATGTATTTGACCAGGGTCAGTGCAAGCCATAAATGAAGAGACCCCATTAATTCATGTAATCAAAAACACCCCTAAACTGGACAGTTACCCATGATGCTTTTGTGTGTATGTATCTCTCCCCCTCTCTCTTGTTGTGCTTCACATGTATTTATTAATTTGTCTTATATATCTATTTTTTTATCTGCTCTTTGCTGGACCCTCCTAGAAAAGATCTTGTTCACGGTGCATGCCTGGGAGATGTACAGGAGGGTTTGGGGAAAATAAAAAAGTGCAATTACATGAAACTGTTTTTTTTTTTTTTGGTTACATGAATGGAGTATACTTCAGAACATTGACTGACCAGAAAGTCAACATTCAGATCACTGAGGCAGGAACACATACACAGATACATGCGCACGTGCACACACACACACACACACACACACACACACACACACACACACACACATACACACACACACACACACACACACACACACACACACACACCGTTTCTTGACAGTTTCCTACCTGAAGCAGCCCATATGTAAGTCCTTCCCGCTCCATTCGTACAAGTTCTGCAGAAGAAGTATCCATTCCCACTCCACTCGCACAAGCTCTGCAGCAGTAGTATGATATCCAAAACAAAATGCAAGACACTTCCTGAAGCCTTCCTGCTTGCACAGACACCAGACACTTCCCGCTCGCAGATCCATTCAAACAGCCAACCAGCCCGGAAATGACTCCTTGAGCTCAATTCTGACAGGCTGACAGAGCAGACGTCATCATACACATGATGACATCAGCTCAAAAATGCGGGGAAAAATTTTAAACAAATAAAAGCTGGGAAAATTTGGAAATGAAGGGGTGCCACTCGGGAATCATGGCACCCCATTATTTGACCCCAAGACTCAGTAAAAACCGAGTAATTCAGTACAGTTGGGAGATATGCTGTAGGTCACATATATTTTATGAAATTAATGGAGATTATGAAACAGTCTGCTTCACCAATAAAGCATTTATGTCTCAGAATGTCTTCATATAACCAATATTTTAATGTTATTTTTCTAACACAGAGTGCTAGTGTACACCACCCCTAACTTAACATAATCACACTGCATTTTTGCATTATTAAAGTAAACATGGAAAAAAAATCTCACATTGTTCGTACCTTTTTGCAAACGCTTCTTAAAATTTCCAGTTCTGTTCATCTTATTCTGAACATTTCACTATGAATGCTTATTAAATCATGTCAGCTTGTGGATGACACCTTTTCCCCTTTGTTTTAGGCACTCATTTTATTTATTTATTTTCAGTTAGTTAACCAGGGAAGTGAACTGGTCGGCTGACACTTTTCAATCATGACAAAGATTAACCAGGGAAGTGAACTGGCCGGCTGACACTTTTCAATCATGACAAAGATAGAATTAATGACACAGAGGATTATGAGTACTTTGCTGATGCTAACCACATTATTATGTGTTTGAGACATGAATGTCAAGGAATTTACCTCGAGTGAAAAGCTCAAGAGGTCAATCTTGGCTTCATGTCAAGAACAAATAATATTAGGTGAGCATCAGTGAACCACTGAGAATTCTTTGTAGTATATGGAGATTTATCTGCTCCATATACTACAAGTTACAGTAAAAATGAAAAAAGAAAAAATGCTAAGTGTTTTACCGTCTTTCAAAGACATAGTGGAACACTGTCTGTTATGTTTGCTCTTACCTTCCATGCCTGTCAACTATCCAGATTTTCGCAGAATGCCAGATTTTTCCCTCATATGTTTGGTGTTTTTCTCATACAGTGTGGTTTTTGGAAAAATTACTAAGGACTGAAGACAATAAATAATGGCATAGATTTAGGTTTCAGTCTTCATATCCTTTAGAAAATCTGGCAAAACCACATCCTGTTATTCAAGTAACTTTCTAAGTTTAAAATAGGAAATCAGGGACATGTTATTGATGGGCAGCAGGCAAAAACAAATCTTTTATTCTGCCTCTGTCATTTGTGCTGGCAGAGTTTACTGCCTAGCACAGGATTTGACCTTAACTTCAGCAGGAGGTGCTTAACATTTGTTAGTCGGGTCTCATGCCACTCTAGCCCTTAATTAATTTGTCTTTTTCTGAATATCAGAGCATAATTAGAGAGCTTCATGCACTACAAAACATTTATAAATACATGTTTACATAGTAAATTAATACAAAACATTCATAGAAAGATTTACACTGTGCAAGAACCTTCATAGATAAGCAATTAAGACAAGTCAGGAGATGCTAAACAATTAAAATATAAAAATGCAATATAAAATCAAAGGTACAAAAAGTAACATGTATATGATGCGGAAACCTTTGACTTGGTAGGCAACCACATGTGGAGAGTGTACACATGATAATTGTGAGAGGCACACATAATCATAAGGTGCAATCAGTAACTTAGCAGTGGGCCAAGAAGGAGAAAGTGGAGACTTTTAATCAATATTGAGAAATCAGCTACACTTCACTTCATTGTATAGATCTTCCATTATGGCACAACAGGTAGCATAGCCCCTTTTGGTGCAGAAGGCTGCGGGTTCTATTCCCAAACCAGGTGGATCAATTGCTGACACTGGAGTACACCATAAAAGGGATTGCTACACTTCTGAGTGTCTTCTTTCAGATAAGACATTAAACCGAAGCCTCATCTGCTTGAGTGTGTGGTAGCTCAGGTGGATGCAAAAGATCCAATGGCATCTATCAAAAATAGTAGGGGGCTTTACTTATAGCTTGCTGTGTGAGCTCTTGGTCAGAGTACAGGTGAGCCAGGGTTCAAATCATATACCAGGTGAGACAGGGTTCAAATCTTATGCCACTTTGGAAAGTGTCACTGCTTTTAACATTATTTAGGGTGTTGTTCCAGAATACGGGTCCTTTTGAGAATTTCCTTTCTCTTATAGCAGGTTTGAATTTTGTCCTGATAAGAGTAAGATAGTCAACATGACTGAGTCATTTATTTCCCTAATTGAGAATAGTGTTCTGAGAGGACAGTAGCCAGTGTTGAGTATTTTATAAATCAAAGTAGTTTGAAGAAGAAGAGCACAGTGATGCATATTTATATCAGTAAGACATATGGTAATATTTTTTTCAGTGATTTGCAACTTGTTTGTGTTTTTCAAAGAATGAAGCCAGAGCAGAAGTAATGCATATTCTATTTCAGAATTAGTATGTTTTTGGAAATTGCAGTGTGATCAAGATATGGTAGCAGAGTTTGAGTTGAGTAAGAGCCTTCGTGGAGATGCTATCTATGTAAAGAAAGAAGGACAATGAGGGGTGCAGGGTATCTCCTAGGAAATTTTTTGCTGACTGACATTTGGAATGCAGTTACCATTATTATCTTTGAGAAGGACTGAGCATCAGGTACCAATATTTTGTGGAGTTGACAATATTATATATATTTTTAATTTAATAGGTGTTCGTTGCTGCATAACCATGTGTATAGTTTAGAAAAACTTGCTTGCAACCTTGTTTGCAATGTTTTGTGGGATTTGATGGATTCCATCATGAGAATATCATCGTCATATATTTATAAGTTTTATCACACCAAGCTGAGTTCTGGGAGGTCTAAGGAAATGTCTTTTTTTAAATATGGATTAGAGCATGGATCCTGGGACACAGCCCTGAGATGTAGCAGTGTTAAGTTTCTCAGAAAGTATTGTTGGAGTATATTTGGAAAGTTCTATCTTTACAATAACTTTGTATGCCGTTTCTTGTGTTATCACCAAAGTTTAGTATGTACAGTTTTTTACGGGTGGAGAGTATGATTGACCAACTTAAAGGCCATAGTTATATTTATTATATAATCTATCAGTAGTAGTGTTAAGTACTGTAGTTAGAAATAGGTCATAAGTCTTTTAAGCCTGTTGCATGGAATATTTTGGGTAGGGGGATAACAGAATAAATAAATATGGAACATTGCCTGTAATAAGAGATAATACTTGTGGGTCAGAGCTTTGGCAATTCTTCCATTTTAGAGTTTAAGGAAGCTTAAGGAAGGTCAGGTGAGGGGCGCCACTGTCTCTCTCTGCATCTACACCCAAACTTCAGAAATTAGACCCTGAAAACACTGAAGGGTATACTCATTTCAGAAGTACATGGAAGTCTCCTGTAAATAAGGGCATACTGTTATAGTATTGGGTCCTAAAGGTAGGTACCAGCTTACAGACTCTTCCCTGGATAAAATATGTGGACAATCTTTTTATACAAATATCAATAGCAGTTGGAAACATGTTGGGAAGTAATAAATTAACAAAAAGCTGCTAGAAAATGCATTGCTTGACTAAATGGGTCTTAGTCATAACAAATTATAACTTATAAATTAGTGCTTATATAAAAATTCCTTTCCCTGTTAAAGCCTAACTATCAAGAAGCATTTCTAACAGCAATAGCGCCTTGTTTAAAAATAAAATGCTTCAGGCAGCATTTCTAAAACTAGTTCTGTGAAACAGCAAACATTTAAGAGCTAAATTCTGTTTTTGTATTAGAGCAAGACTGTATCCTCTGAAATGGTATAAAAGCCGAGACACAAAGCTTCAGTCATTGACAGTCTAACATCATTAATGAACTGTACTAACCAAACTGTAGTTCTTTGCTTATTTGTTATTTAACCACTTGTTTTTCCTCATAGATTAAGTTCTTATTCATTTTCATATACTCTTACAGAAGGCACAGGAGTTCTGCTTTCGTTATGAGTATATTTTTGTAGGAAGCAATAAGTTAACGCCAGCTTTCTCTTCTAACTTTACATCCTCTGCTAACATCTTCAAGTGATGCATGTCTTCCCTAATTCTCACAATCTCTTCTCCAATAATGGTGACTATTTTTCAATCCAGTAATAAATAAATTCAACACTAAGATCAATAAATCCAGCATGACTTTAGCCAACCAAGAGAGCAACTTTGTTTATCACATGGCTACCATAAATGGCAAGGGAGAAATGTTAATCATATCAGGAATTCCAGCTACTGAATCTCTAAATATTCTGCATTAGCCTCTGGAAACACATGGTTCAATCTATACAGAGTATACAAAAATTAAATAGGTACTGCACCCCCAAAATTGAATTGTATATCTGACAGACAAAAGCAATTAATTCTCTGCATCCTGAGTAATAAGGACCTGAAATTGCGTTACCTAAGCTATATTTCATTTGTTAATTTCCTTTTTAACTCCCGTCTCAAAGCAGGATTCTCTCCTGTTCCCATAAACCTTCTCACTATAATGGACATTTTTTGTTCTACTCTTCCAGCCTAAATGTTCTCAGACCACTCAATAGATGTTGAAATGACTCTTTAGTGTCTTGCCGCAAAACAAAATTATGAACAAAATGGTCACATGACATCATCTATCCATCCTGTGGATGGGAAATCAGAAATTTCCCCTGAGTCTGGTCCCCATCTCTCTGATAGACAGAGGCAGGCAGTAATGCCCAAACTAAAATACCTTTGCCTTTATTCTATAAATGCCATCCCCTACAATCTCATCCAAAACCTTTTTGTATTCTTTTCTATAATATTTTCATAAATATGTTATAATCTACTCAGTCTCCTATAGACTGCTGAGGGGTGATCTATGTCTGGCTTACAAGGCATCTGGAAACCTCACATTTATGAATCTCTTACATCTTTGTAAGTCAAAGAGTTTCAGAATTACAAGGTCTAGGGACCTTCATTTTGTCTGTAACTTAAACAAAACATGGTGGAGAGACAGATATGTGTCCCAGAGACTGCCCCTCCTATTGAACAGGCTTTCCATCCATGTGAAGCTAAGTTCATATATTACCCAGTTTAAGTGCAACCTAGACCAGTGGATCTGGGCCTGGCACCCATGTCCCTAATTGACAGAGGTATCTTATAAATGCCTGCCTCAATGTCCTGCTTGGATACAGGACATCATTATTATTTCAGGAAAACTTGGCTTGGGTTAGAAAGACCCCCTTCCAGTCGTTACCCTACTCATAATCTATGAGTCTATATGAGCTAATGTCATTGGTCTCCAGTACTTTATACTTTACATCTTTTCTTTCATTCTTCTTTCATATAAATGGTATTGTCTCACCATATATTTCCTTTTGTGTTATACATTAATTCATTAAATCATTTAACGATTTTGTTCATAGTTATTCATCTCCTTGTAATAACCATAGCATAATTCATCAGGTCATGTTACTATATATTCATCATGTTTTCTACTAGTTCTTTCATTCTAATTTTCTCCTTCTAGAAATGTCTTCACATTTTCAGATATTCCTTTCCATATTACTTGTTCTTCTGCTTCTTCTTTCTCATACATTTTGCTTGCACATTTTCCACTGCTTCCATAATCTCATTGTGATTACTTTTTACCTCGTAATCCCCTTCATCCCCTTTTACCTCAATCTTTACTTCTCATTTTTAGCTTCTTTCTCTAAATAAAGTAAACCCTCTGTTTCTTTTCTTTTAAAAACAATTCATCTCTTTACAAAAACAGCACCTTTCTTTTTGTCTGCACTATTTTTCACTATCTTGTTCTCTTTCTCACATCTCTGTATTTCTTTTTCATATTCATTCTATCTTGTTCTCTTTCTCATATTGCTGTATTTCTTTTTCATATTCATTTTGTCTCACCTTCATTTCCATTTTTATATACATAGTTTTATATTTTTGCTTATATACCACCATCTATGAATCCAGTTCTTAGTAAAACATTTTGATGCCATATAATCTTGCATCACCCTTTCTCTTCTTATTTTGTTTCATTCTTTGCAAAATCTGTAATTCATCTCTTATTTCATTTCCATTCCTTTATTATTTCTCTGTATTCTCTTAATCAAGCTTATCTTGCTCTATGATCCAAAAATGTAGCCCTATTGATTCTTTCAAGTCTTTTGAGTATACTTTATAATTAATTGTTGGTTTTAAAAATTCCCCTTTTACATGTCCATCCTCATTTCATCCCTATCTTTAAATCTCTACACATTATTACCTCTCTTAGCATCTTAATATCTTGTGTTATTTTTCCTTTTTCCTTTCTTAAATTGCAGTTAAAAATCCCTGCCATTTCTATGGACAAATTCAGAAGTGCATACTCTTTAGCCTTTTCAGCTTGTTTTTTGTTTCTGTCGATCATATTAATACGTTCCTAAATCACTAATTTTATACAGTTTTTCTACATTCCCATATCACACAACCTTCCTGACATTATTATTGTAGTTACTAATATTTTTATTTTATCATTCAGTATAAAAAAGTTCCTATCAATGAATATGTCTCATTTCCTAATGACTAAATAATCTTTCTCCACCATATTGTTTCAATTATCTTCCTTATTTCCTCTTTATTGGTATCATACAAACGGAAGACATCCATTCTATTTTTTGCACTATTCAATCACCAAATAAGCTTCTAATATAAATGTTAATGCTATTAAAATTTAATACTAAAGTCCCTAGGTCATACTTTTTTTTTTCTTGCTTCCAGTTTTTATTTTTATTTACCTTGTCCTACCTAAGTCTCCTTCCTGATGACTTTTCATGAGTTCATCCTTGTTCTTTCACTGTTTCCAAATCCCCCCATTCTTCTTCTTCACTGTCTAGAACTATAAATATGTTTTCTTCTTGTACCTTAATTTCATTACCCTGAATTTTCTTTTCTAACCATGTCTTCATTCTCTAATCTTTCTTCATTATTCCCTTCCCCATAACACATTCTCTTTCAACACTGTCTTTAATAATATTTTGTTATGTTTATCTTTCTTCTAAACCTTCTGTATGTCTTTCTTCTGAACCTTCATCTACATCTTCTCTTTCTTTTTCCAGTATGAGAAATACCCAGATTATTTACATTTTCTACAGAATGGTTTATAATTAGTTGCAGTGTGTCCATTCTCCCCATATTGTCCATATCTTTCCTTTGTGCAGTCTTATATACAATGTTTTTCATCAAAGTAAAATAAACAAATCCCCTCTTGGCATTCAGAATAACAGTGTTTGCAATATATTCATTTTTCCTTCAATTAACATCTACTGTTGCACATACTTCCCATCCCCAGTCCACACACTCCTTTTGTCATAAGTATTTTAATTTCATGTACTTTGCTGCATCCATCCTTCCATCCATCCACCCATAACCCCTTTTGTCATTTTTACACATGGAGTCGGGATACCACTTTAACAGTGACAATTACCTAGAGCCAAGTTTCACACCAGCAGGTGGCCAGCTCTGCCCCAGCTGTTCTATCATACTATGCGCTTGTGCGCGCGCGCACACACACACACATACACACACACACACACACACACACACACACACACACACACACACACCTACGGCCAATTTTGAGTGTCCAATACACCTACTGCATGTCTTTGGAATGTGGAAGAAAACTGGAGCACCCAAAGGAAACCCATGTAAATACAGGGAGGACATGCAGACTCTGCACAGAAGGCACCCCAGCTGAGAATCGAAACTGAAGAACCTCTTGCTGTGAGGTGACAATGCTATCCACTATGCCACTCATTTTCTTATATGTACTATGTTCTAAATTGCACAGTTATTTTTCATTTTAACTGTAGTCAAACTCTGAAATAAAAAGTGTTACCACTGTGCTACAGTACTTTGTTTTCAGTCTCAGATATATTTTTCCAATAAAACAAAACTTTCAAAAATCTTTTCCTCTTAAATTGAGTAATGCCATTATTTCTCTGATATCACACCTTAAATGTAATTTAATTCTGTCCATAATGTCATATATGTTAATGCTGTCATTAATTTTACTTTTTAGTCTTAACCACCAGGTGTTTTCACTGTGGCTGTTAAACCTCTGCAAACTTCTCCCATCTCTCCTTCTTTGTAGATTCTTCGTTTTTCTTGACTTGCTGCTTCCACATATGTCCTCCTCTTTTCATTCAGCAAATGACTCTGTTCCGGAAATAAATCTTTAAAATTGGCTACCCCACAGGCCAAGAACACCTATGAGTTATCCGTTTCACCAGCTGTTGCTCCAGCCTCTGATTCCTCTGTTACATCCTCCTGTAAAACCCCCTCTGCCATATTACTCCATTTTGCTTCATTGCAATACTTAGTTCATCCTGGTTTATCAACTCAAGTAAAGCGAGTGTCTCCTGACCTCCAACTTCAAGTCCCATAATAACCACTTCCTCTCCTTCTCCTTCCAGTCTCCTCAATCTTGGATTCCTGGAACTGTAGTAGCAGCCCTCTGGCACCAACTAGCGGCTGCAAAGAGAAGGGGAGGTTCTCTGAAGCCCTGGTTAAATTTACCCTAGTCGGTAAGAATGCTACCTCAAGTCTCCCTTGAAAACAGGCCACTGGCCTGGTGAGACTAACTCAGTCAACAAAGCATAAATAAATAAAGTATTTGCTTTATAACAAGATTGTCTCTTAAACGTTCATTTCTTAGCACCTTTAGGTCTTCATCTGAAAGGAATGCATACACAGTTAGATAATCTGCATATAGCAAAAAACTTAATTTGGAGTCCTTGGATGTTATTCTCCTTTCCTGGGGTAAATCTCAATTTTAGTACGATGGGTTCTAAATACAATGCAGATAAAAGCAGGGAAAGGAAGCATCCTCTCTAGTCCACTTATTGCAGCTGACTGTGGGGGACACTCAAGTCTTGATATTGATTCTAGTCATTGTATCCTTGTGAAGTGCTTGAATCATCTCAACAAACTTAACAGGGAATCTGCAATGCAATAAATCTTTAAAAGGATGATGCCTCTGGTAAATGTGGTCAAAAGCATTTTCTACATCTAGACTGGCTATCAAAAGAGTTAGACTTTCCCAAAACGCATCCTCAGACAAAGAAGTTGTCTTCATTATTTTTCCAAATGAGGTATGTTTGAGGTAAAAATCCATATGATGCAAGTGTATCAAAGCAGGAAGAAACCTGGCAAGGATTTTGTTAATAGAATGGTAAACATTTTTAATTATGATTTAAGACACAAAAAGTCCATTAAGACCCACCTGGGTAGGGCTCATTGCTTGTTTACGAATTATTGCAATTGGGGGGGGGGGGGGGCATGTGGACCTGTGGATAATACTTGGTTTGCTAACACTGTAAACTTTTTTACTATTTTTTTCTTCCACTTAAAAATATGTCTAAAGGGATGCCATCTTGGCTGGAAGACTATGGATTTTTTTACATTTCTTTCAGAATCAGTTCTACTTCTTCAATAGTAAAATCAACTGTAAGTGAAGAAACCTATTCTTGAGGTAATTTTGATAACCCTAACATAGACAGATGACAATTTACCTTCCACTCCATCAACTTAATGTTCAAATCCCTCTCATAAAAACTGCCACAGTAGCTACAAAATGTTTTTAGTATGTTCCTAGGTGTACCAGTTTTCCAAAATTACCATCTTTGTTTTAGTATTTAACCTGTCTGAAACATGTTGTCTAAGTTTTAAAGCAAGATAGAGATGTTTGGTTAGTGAAAGCATTTTCAATATTTCTTATTTTTTCAATGTTTGTATGACCTGATTGATTTTGTAGTCTAATAAACGATTACTTTTGGCTTTTATCTCTAACACATGCTGCACTGCTTTTGGGATTCAAACCACCATCTGTTTCTGTAACTCCAGAACAATATGTTGGTAATGCTTCAGCTTCTGGCCCATATCTGTCTGCTTAGCACTCATATATTATTTTAACAAAAGAGTTAAAGACATTTTAAACCTGCCCCACTGTGTCTTCCCTAGCAGTCCCTGACAGCCATAAAAAACAATTTAATTCCCCCACAGAATAGCCCCCTTTGCAAAAAATGGTTGTCTCCAATGTTTTTCATGGGGGTCTGGATCCACGTCGAATTTTGACAACAGAACAACATTATCTGACAGTAGTACTTGGTATACTTCTAGGCTATATAGCCACACTCACTCAAATCTTGTTGATACACAACAAATAATAATACTTGTTTGTTAGCCTGGTAGGCCCACTGGACACAGTCCCTTTCAACCCAGGAGCAATGTCTGGTTATGTAACATGCTCAAGGTCACACAGCAGATAAATAAGGGCTAAGGGAATTAAACACTATACCATGTGAACTACAGCTCACAGCCTTAACCCTCTGTGCCAACCAGGGGCGGCTCGTGCTATCAGACTGCCGGACTGCAGCCCTCCCACCTAGAAAAAACAAAAGAAAACTCTTTAAAACTAAAAAACAAAAACAGAAAAATAAAACAAAAAGCACAAGTCCCAACTCTTCTGCACATGCACAGACACATTTGAAGACCTCAGACTGCCTTTATCAGCAGTCCAAATAGAGACAGAAAGGTACCCAGCAATCATTGCTGCAAATGCACCCAGGAATCAGTGCAGTGATGACCACACAGAAGAGGAGGTCCAGACTGCTTCAGCTGCAGGCAGAACCAAGCTGCTCTCACAGGAACATTCATTGCACAGGTTTGGGTTTCAGTCATGGATTACTGCTTCAGGAGGTAGGTGTTTTGGTCACTGGCTGGATTGCTTTGTTTGTGAAACAGGTAGGTGTTTGGTCACTGGCTGTTGAACAGGTGGGACATGTATTTACAGCAGGTAAGTGAAGGCTTTAATTATACTGCTGGACTAGTGTGTGTGTGTGTGTGTGTGTGTGTGTGTGGTTACTATATACTGGTGACTAGAGAGAGCAAATGGTGGTGGGTAGAGATACTCAGGCTTGAACCCTGTACCTTGGATGCAGGTGGCAAGGACCTGAATTCCCTATCCACCACCATTTCTAAAAAAAAAAAAATTGCAGATTTTTGCCTCATATTTGTTCTGTTCCTCATAAAATCTCTGGTTTCTGTATCAACATTTTTCCTTGCAAAGTCTGTAGTGCAGTGGTGCACTTGTAGCATTGCTGCCTAACAACTACAGGTTCTCTGGTTTGATTCTTGGCTGGGGTGCCTTCTGTGTGGTGTCTGCATGTTCTCCCATTTCGCAAAGATGTGTCTGGCATTTCTCCCTGCTCTGCTGAAAATTGTCTTTTGTTCCGAGTCAGACTAGTTTCCTGGTTAAATGTTTAAAAATAACAGGCATTTGAATTTCAGACTTCATATTCTTCAGAAAGTACATGGTAACACAAAATTGTTCTAGCAGTTGTCTAAGTTTATAACATGGATATTTGAAATTTGTCCCTATTTTTGGGACTGTATTCCCCCATTATTGACTTTGTCCAGGTATTTTGTGCTAAGGTTGAGAGTTGTCTATGGTGAGAACTGAATTCATTGAATGTTTGGGGGCTGTATTCCCCCCATTACTGGCTTTGTCCACATGTTTTTTGCTAAGAGGTTGAGAGCTATAGTGAGAACTGAATTCACTGAATTCACTGAATATGTTTGGGGGCTGTATTCCCCCCATTATTGGCTTTGTTCAGGTGTTTTGTGCCAAGAGGTTGACAGCTATGCTGAGAACTGAATTCACTAAATGGTAGCCATTTAAGTTCGTCTTCCTGTTTTTCACAAAACAGCTGATTTAGCATAGTGGCATGTTTCTCTGACTGTTTTGCACAGGGTCCCCTGGGTTAAAGATGTGGCAGTGAAATGTATGGTGGTAACACAGCATTTTATTCTAACAACTTTCCAACATTGTACAAGCAATGTGTAAAATGTGTCCCTGGTTTTTGAGCTTTTGTCCCCCCCCCCCCCAACAAATTTCGGCTTTTTCCAGATTTCTTGTGCTGCAAAGTTCAGAGATACAACTGCTTGTCGAGTAGATTTTACAAGGAGCTGAGAGCTGCAGAGGAACAAAACTTTAGTGCTGCTTCTTCTGAGGCTGCTTGCATTAATAGCACAGCAGGTAGTGTACTTGCTTTTGATGCAGAAGGCTGTGGGTTCTACTCCCACAGTAGATAGATGCATTGCTGATACTGTACTATGATGTAAAGTGGGTGGATGCTGCAGTCCTTTTTGGCAAAGATACCTAGAGTAGTAAGTATGAATCTGAACCTGTTATCAGTTTGCCATACAGTCCCTATTGTGATATTATAGCTTATCATTTTTTTAATGCATGCAACATAGGCAATTTATTCCTCAAGGGCAACAGGCACTTTATTTGTAGATGAATAAACAGTGACATATAAAGTTGTTTGCTAGCAGCAACCTCTTCATTGTTACAGATTTCTTTAATGTGGAATTATTTAGATGACTTTTACTACTTCAGAGATTGTGCATATTTACTGATACTGGTGGACTGTAGAAGGTTGAGTAGACTTTTATGAATTAGGTAGTCTTGTCATTGGTGCATGCATTTTGTTTCATTGTTTACTGGAAAAATGTTTAAAACAATAAATTTAAAATGCTGTCTAATAACAGTACTGTATTGTACAAAGAATATAATTTAGCACAATCAGGAAGGTGTATCAAAGAGCACATGTATGTTTCATGTGCAAGGGGCCTATGATTTGAAAACAGCCCAAAGTTAATCTTTATCTGCCACTGGCAAAATGTATTTTCTTTGAATGTGGGTTTCAATGCTGTTTCATTGAATGTGAGTTTCAAGGGCAGAGAAGTTTTTAATGCTAAGCCTGTTTTCATTGTGAGACTGCGTTGCTTTGCAAAATAAAACTTTTAAATGAAATCCAAATCATCGTAGAAGTAAAGCAGTATGCACATTAGTGTTTATGGTAAATGGAGTAAATGGTAAATGGAGTGAAATAGCCAAGTAATGAATCATTGGAATGGCGGCAGAGGGGAGGGCTCCATTGGACCATGATTTTGTGAGGGGGAAGGGCGGTAAACTCAAAGACAGCCCCAGCTGAACTATACCTCCCAACTGTCCAGATTTTCACAGAATGAATAGATTTTTGCTTCTTATTTTTGGTTTGTTCCTCATAAAATTTGTGGTTTTCTGGAAAATCATTTAGGAATTGAGTCACTAAATAATGACACACTGAGTTTCAGACTTCATAACCTTCAGAAAAATGCATGCTAAAGTAAGACCTGTTATTCTATCAACTGTCTTAGTTTATACAAGAGCAATTTTAGTACTGTTTATATGTTCCCCCAATATATTTGGCCTTGTCCAGATTTATTGCATTAACAGGTTGAGAGGTACATGCAAATTTTTATTTATTTTATTTTACATTTGTTGACCGGGCTAGTCCAGCTGGATATATGTCCATTTTCAGTGGAGGCCCGGGGAGAAAAGCTCCACAAATTACAACAACATAAAAGGTCAAGACAAAGACAATAACAGTATAATTTGGTACATAAGTTTTAACAATTATAGTACAAGCCTAAGATTATATATTTTATATTTCAGTAGGAAAAAGGAAAATTTTATCTAAGAATAGATGAATAAGACTAATACATTTGTATTAGAAATGGAGTAGTACAAATCTTTATAACATATTACAAAATTAGATACACCTAGTAATTTATGATAAGAGATACTAAGGTCTCACAAAAACCTAAGAAAGAAAAACACTAGAGATCAATAGATAGAGTATAGAAGAACAGCAAACAAGGATGGATTTCTAGTGTTATTTAACACATAGGTTGTGATACTATATGAAGGTGTTTGATCATTCCACAGTATATACTTATTTACATGAGAAAAAATCCTAAGGAAGGTTAAGCTCACTAAAAATTAGTGAGACAACACAAGATCATGATAGGCTAGGAATTGTGGGAGTCTAGTTAATAGTTAGGTACTTAGTCTGGGTTAACACAGGGGCATAGCCAGTGTGATTTGAGGTAGGGCAAATAAATTGCTTTATAGAATTAGGCATAGTCAAACCTCTCAACTGTCCCTGAATTTAGATCAAAATGTTGCTCTTCCCCTAATAATCCCTCCGCAAAATAGCAATTTTGGAAGAAAACATGGAGGGTTTACAATTAAGAAATAACTGTAATAATCAGAGATATAGATTACTTTTATTTCAGAAATGCACGTAGATTCTTCTATTTTGTCAGCTGCTCAAGTTAGCAGTACTATTATTAAAAAAGTGTCCCTTCTTTGACAGGTTCCCAGCTGTATTGTGTGGCTATTGTATATTTTTGCATCACATTTTTGGTCCATTTTTCATAAAATTGTTTGTTTTTTTTTGGCAACTTAGTGGTAAATCATTAAAGACTGAAGTTAGAAAATAACAACAGACATTTGAGTTTCAGATTTCATATCCTTCAGAAAATTCATACTAATGCAAGACCTACTATTCTATTATCTTTCTAAGTTTATAAGAGCAATATTTAAAAATTGTCCTTATTTTTGGGCCTTTGTCACACTTCTATGTATGGCTTTGCTCTGAGGGTGAGAGGTATGACAAATGTGTCAGGGCCATCACAGTCAGCCAGAGACATTTCAAATTGTGATATACTTGTTGCACCCCACTCCCCCATGTAGTGACTCTGGATGTGTCCAAGCAAGGCAAGAAGCAGTTATGCAGTGTAAATGTGCAGGGTATCCCCCCATCCAAGGTAGACACAAGTACTACAGTGGCTTTTCATCTGTTCTTGATTTTGCAGAATGGTCTGGTTTCTGTCATATTTTTGTACTGTTGATGTATGCTTATTACTCAAAGTGCCTGTGTTTTAAGTAGCAATGCTTTAATAACCATCAGGTAAGCTTGCCTGAGATCATAACATGCAAGTAAGCTTTAATAAGCATACTGTTAAAGAATTGCCAACATTGAAGCCTTTCTGTTGTTGCCATGCAGAGAATACTTAACTAGATAATGTATAAGCATTGGGTATTGAAATGCATATGACAGTATTTGTAATAAAGGACAGGATTACATTATTTTAAGAGGCTCATTACACTTGTTGGAGACTTCCAGTTATCTCTGAGGGCTTTACCCATAAACTAAACAGAATGCCATTCATGTGTGGTCCATAACCTGTACAGTAATCCTTTAAGCAATGTATCTTGAGCTTGTTTGCTTTTCATTTTTTACTTTGATCATGTTTTCCCCATGAAACAAGTAGATAGTTGTCAGGCAGCAGGTCTTTTTTGGATAAGAAACATTTTTACAAGTGGGGGCATCACAGAGATTGCTACTTTCAGCATGTTACTTGGTACTTTAATAAAGCTGAATATAAATTATAATTAGAACTACAGTGCAAGGAGAAGCAGTTTGAGTTGAGTGCTGCTTGTTTTTCTTGTACTTGATTTTGACTGGCATTCCAGTAATGTATTTAAAAAGTAATTTATTTTTCATGCCTCACAACCTTTTTGTTTCCATCTAGATATTAAGTAAGCTGTCAAGCAGCCAATGCACTGAAATATATTTATTCTTTTACACTTCATTTGTCTTGACTGGACTCTCATAATGAGGGTTTGGCGCCCAGGGCAGCATATTTAATTAAAATTTAGTTTTTGTGGTTTTGAGCATAGCTCCACCCCTTTCTAGTTGTCCGCACCCCTTCCCATTGACCCCACCCATTCAGCTATCTGCTGCAGCCCCCCTTTGATTTGAAGTCACCAGCCGCCACTGGTGCCAACTGCCAGTAAGAATAAAACCTGCATGAAAAACGTGAAATAATTCTTGGACAATTGTACCAATTCATGCATATCAGGTAAAATAAATGGAAAAAATTAAGTATTTACAAATAAATGTACAGTTTCTCAAAAAATAAGAGGCAAAACACCTTCAAACAGACCATGAGTGACCATAACTTAAGTCAAATGAACTTATGAACCTATGAACCTATGAACCTAAATGGTGCAGTACGAATTCCAGTCACTCCTCAATTCTGTAAACCATCCCCAGCCAAACTCCACCTCCTCCTATCCTTTTATCATCAGACAAAGAACAGAACCTCCACCAAATCATCAAACCTTTTGCTTTTAGAAAACTAAATGATATGGCAACATGCTGCTCAATATCCTTAACAGGCAAGTGTGCCAATAAACAACCACAGGTCACATTAAATTTTTGACTGATGTAAAAAAAGCGAAG
This sequence comes from Protopterus annectens, assembly GCF_019279795.1. Classification (NCBI taxonomy): domain Eukaryota; kingdom Metazoa; phylum Chordata; order Ceratodontiformes; family Protopteridae; genus Protopterus; species Protopterus annectens. Next base: position 1,202,776,757 of record NC_056726.1, read on the forward strand.
AAAAAAACAGCAACACGCCAACTTCTTCCATGTAAAATATTACATTTTTGCTACAACACATTTGGCATTTCCTGCAAAAACTAAAATGTCAACAAAATCAATTATTCAGTACAAACCTCATACACACTCTTCTTTTGATAACAGTAGTTCCCTAATAACTGGCACTCAGAGCATGCAGATTTTCTCAGCTGTCTTAACTTTAACCAGCTCATTTTCAGTTAAGGAAGTAAAGTATGTCAGTGATGTAAGCAGTTAGTACATAAAATTAAGTTCACGGGTTTACTGAAACAAGGCCGAAAGTCTAACCGATTAAGTACATAACTCCATCCATCCATCCATCCATCCATCCATCCATCCATCCATCCATCCATCCATCCATCCATCCAAAACCCCTTTTGCCCATTTTGGCACATGAGGTTGAGGTGTCAGTTCAACAGAGACAATCATCTACAGTAAAGATTTACACTGCCATTGACTGTAAAAGGAGTTACTAATACTACAGTTGCAGAATCCCTGTTGTCAATAAACTGCAATTTATGGGCCACTGAAAATATATATCCAAAAAGTTTACACTGACTCCTTCAGAAGAAACTTTAGCATAATGTTTTTCTCAACAGGAGTATGATCAGCTGGCAAATCATCATAATGCAAAGTTCAGTCTGCAAATGTCTGGAACATGGCATAAAGGAATACAGCCCCAACTACAGCCCAGGTAACTTGATTTCAATTAGCAGCTTGGCAAACTTGACAGCACAGTAGGAGAGGAATGACATGGCTGTCCTGGGGAGTGGAATTTGCTGGGCAGATCTGTTTGTGAAGCCCTGGTGGAGAGCAGAGCTTGGAGACAGTTTGCTAAGCTGGGGTGGCTGGGGTAGTTAAGAAGGTGTGGCTATTGCAGTTGTACAGGCACACCCACAGAGAAAATTCTTCAATGGCTGCAGTATGATGGGACCTCATTTGTCCTGTCCAACTCTGCAATACCAGCAGATGCAAACCCTAGAGCAGACCATTGAATTAGGGACTCTGTGAGCAGGTACTTTCCCAGCAGGAAGACCCTTTTGGTACAGATCACACTGTAAAGCCTGTCAAAGGATAGGAGCTGCATATATGGGGACAGCATGGAGCAAGTTTTGCAGTACCTGAAATTAGCAGTGCTAGAATGAAAATAAAGTCAAGTCTTTACTCAAACCAGCCATGATATGCAGTGTGTCACCAAGCCTTCTAGTTTATTATCCCTAAAAGAGTGAAGCTATTTCAAGCTACCTCCAATGTGGCTGCCAAGGCTGCCAGCTGCTTCTCGGACAGTCTTTGTTTAAATAATGGCAATGATCAGGGGTTTTCCTGGAGAATCTCTGATGTGTCGATTCCCCTGTTCTCAGTAGAGAACATGATGAAATGTCTTGTGCCTCTGTCTTGCCGAGTTTTGCTTGTGTTATACTCTGTATGGAAGAAAACTTGTGACAGGGCTACTGAGAAAGCTCACTTTGAGCTGTGCAGGTAAAAACTGACTCCATTTTGCTTGCCTGCAAAGCCCGATCACAAGATGAAAGGCAGCTTGTTTCATATGCGTGCCTAAGACCTAATCACAGCCTTATCAGCACATGCACATACCTAATTTAAAAAAATGTCCCTAGGAGCCCACAGTGAAGACAAAATAATTTATTTTGTAGAACATTTTGCAGGCTAATGAGGGTAGAGCAAGGCATATGATCTCTCAGATGTTGTGGGCTAAGCACACTGTTAACTCTTTCAATTTGTATTTCCACCATGGGAATGACTATTCTGCCAACTTTGATTTTGTAAAGTTAATACTGGCCACACCTTCTTGCTTTTTGGTAACTCCTCTGAACCTCAAATTCTTCCTTCAACCCTGACCTCTAAATTGATTGTCATGGCTTCCAATAGTTCATGTCATGCTTCCAGGGAACCCATGCTGTGCTGAACATCCTTCAGATCCATGACCAGTTAGAGTAAGTGGTCTAATCAACTGGACAGAGCTTCTTGCAGCTCTGAGGTGTTCTTCTCCAACATCTCTATAAAGTCAAAGTTGTCAGTATTAAACCTTTGTAACTCACTCATAATCTAATCTAGTCATGACTCACCTCCTGCCCCCTCATGTTCTTTGGAAGGCCAAAGTTTCAATTTGTCTTTTGATGGTATAAATCAGTATTCGGGGAAGTTGGACTTAGCCTTCTAACTTCAGCATTCTTACATCTCTGAGAGCTTTCTCATTTCAGAGATCTCTTCCTCAGTATAGACACTATTGATGACCAGGGAAATGATATACTGATGTGAAACAGAGAAATAACAATTTGCCAATTAATGTAGGAATTTTGCAAGGGAAGAAAGTGCAGTTCAGATAATTGACAAGTGATTTGATCTCCATCTTGACCTGAAGTAACCAGGGTATATTTCTTTTTGACCTAAAATATATGTCTGCAGCAAAAGTAAATTATAAAATGCTATATATATACACAGATATGGATGTAGGGCAGCTAATCAAATGACCAGCTATGCCAACATCCAGAATATCAACATTATTACATCACAACAACAAATGACATGTTCTGCGCATGCTCCAGGAATTACCCGGGAGTAGAGTAAACCAAATGCAAGTGTTTTTGGATGTGAGGGGCACACCCCCCCACATGCCCTGTTAATTATATATACTAACTCTGAGACTGTGCAGTCCTAGGGGAAAGGGAATATTCCCCTACCTAGGGATTGTCAGTCTTGCACAGCTACCACCCATTTGCTTGCATCAACCAAATGGTGTTGACCAAACAGATGTTTGCCAGCAACCCATATACACACACACACACACACACACACACACACACACACACACACACAGATACACACACACACACACACACACACACACACACACACACACACACACACACAGTTATTCTCACCCGGGGTAATATATAGTTATTGACGATGAGATGGGTAAGCACAGTCTATAACCAAATGTGATAGGTTATTTCCAGCACAAAAAGAGAAACTGGCTAGGCTTAAAATGGCCTGCAAGGGCAGCTACCCTAATACTTATCTAAGAACGAACCTATGATTCTATAGCTGCTGAGCAAGTAAAAACTGACTTCTTGTATCTGAAAAAATGGTTTTATTTGTATGCTTTTATATTAGCTACAAAAAAATATATAGCTGTCAGTCAGCTGAAAATCAATGCCTTTATCCCCGAAGAAGTAATACAGCAAAGAAATGAGACTGAGAAATCGAGATTCAAGGAGTTGAGCTTTGCAGCTTTGTACAGAAACCCACTCACAGATCATTTACCTAATCCACAAGTAATGAAGAACATGAGCCAGAGAATACATCCTTTAGAACTACACTCAGGGAGTGCCCACTTAACATGATTTTAAACTAAACACAAAACATACACTCCTATAGAGTCATTTAACAGGCAGTATGTGCAACACCAGACAAAACGTCTATCTGGTCAAACATTATAATAAGATAACAAGCTAAGAACGTTGAAAGGGCAAGCTAGGACTACATATTTGAAATTAAAGTCTACTGAGCAGGAGTAGAATCACACCATTTTAAAACAGTCTTTAAACGACTACAAACATAATTCATGAAGATAGATAGAGTATGATAAATGAAGGGCGTAAGGCCATTATGACACTGTGCATAAGTAAAGAAGTAGCAAGCCGCTATTTTATATGCAGTGATAAGAGTGTTAAAATGTATATCACTGCCATAGTGTTTAACATATAGCTTTCTCCCATATTGCAGATGCTGAGTACTGATTGCTGTGCTTCTGACTTCTAATAGCTTTCACGTTCATTATTGTATGGGGTCTATATTATAAGAGTGAATGCTTAAAATAGTGAATGTTGCATAATCGACCCTTAAAAATTGAAACAGCAAAATGCCAAATACACGGACAGCAATTTTTTTTCCCCAGGGAAAAAAATCGCTGCTCCATAAAAAAAAAAAAAAAACACAAAATAAAGTGGGGGGCTTTGACCACCACACCCCCCCTACTTAAATATACCAACTCCGAGATCGCACCACAGTGGGGGAAATGGCAAAGTCCCAAAAACAGCCCAGTGATTTTTTTCCCTGGGGAAAAAAAATCACTGTTCTGTGTTTTTGGGATTTCGTGGTTTCAATTTAAAATGATCGATAAAACAGCGTTCGCTGTTTTAAGCGTTCACTGATATAATAGGGAACCATTGTACGTACATCACTAAGTTTATCTCACCATGTAAGCACGTATTACAAAAAAGCACTAAGGCATAGTTATGTAGTACTTACATAGCCAAGGAATTTTGTAGATTAGAAAGTCATTTAGTCATATATCACTACTCCCATGACTGTACCGAAAACCCACAATCCATTTTTACCCATTCAAATTAACCCAAAGTAAAGAAAAAGCCCATCTCACAAATCTAGAAATGAGTCATTGCACATATGACATTCATTCCCTATATAAGTGCTTGTCACTAATAATGCTCATTGAAATCAACAGTTTTCATTGTGCAAATGTTGTCATGCACAACACTGTGCAGTCTGTATGCCAAAAGCAACTATAGTTTTATGAATTTAGTCCTGAATGAAACAAGTCTGTGTGGAACCATAAATAAATTGTTTTCAAAAACATCTAATTAACTGGGAGTTCCTTAATCAAAAGCTATCTAGGGGATTTAGAAATTATGTATTAGGAACAATGTGATGAGACACCATAGCAGGGTGTGGGTCATTCATATTAAAAACAGTGTAGAACCTTCTAGATTAGGATGTGGAAATTGTACTAAGCAAGTGAATTTATTTAATATGTCTGTGATTAATTTGTCTGCTAACATTGTTTCATTATTACAAGAGGTCCTAGGTTATATATTTAAATTATACAAAAATGTAATTTATCAACAAATTGATTAAGTGCCGTTTTAGAAAGTTGAACTTATATTTGTACTCCTCTGACCATCCCAAAGAACACATCATGAGCTGTATTTGGAAAAGTTCATTTAACTTTGATGTGGATTTTGGATTATTCCATGTTTAATCAATCCCCTTTCCCACTGCTAATGTTTTCATAAAATATTCAGTGCAACAGATACAAACTATTTTATTTCATTTTAGATAATCCTAGTAAGAAGAATATGAAGCACTAAATATTAGTCTAGAATGCCAGGGTTGTCGTCAAACAGGCAGATAAAGCATATAGTCTAGTAGTTTACTACACAGATGGCTATGTTAGAGAGGTTGTCAGCCATCTTAAAAATACACACATTTGCATTCCACTGCATTTAGTTGCAAACAAAATTTTCAAAACAGAGGTAGATAGATTTCTTATTAATAACAGAGCAGCAGAAGAGGGTGTTATGATGTCTGATAATACTGTAACACAAATTACCAGTTGATCTTTCTGTTGACTACCTGGGTAACATAGTTATTGGCAAGGGTTCATTAACTGAGCCATTATCAAAGTTTTTAAATTTTTGTTTATCTTCTCTTTTGATGAATGCGAAATGAAGAATATAGGGCATCAGGGCACTATATTATTTTTGCCTTGGGGTATTTTTTTTGCCGCATTGAATGTGAAACCTTTGTATGCATACGTGTGTTCTACATGGGGGTGAAGCTGAAGGCCGCAAAATACAGAATAATACAAGTTTGAGGAGGTTATTAGGCTAATGGCCCTAGAGCCCTTACCTAGCCAAGTTCAACCCTTGTTGCCTTAAGAGTCTAGAGATATGGTCTATGTTATAAGCAGATCTAAATCAGCACAGACTGCTCCTATCCATGAGGGACACAGGTGAAACTCCTGGGGTGAATTTGCGGTTTCCCATCCAATCGTCCAAGTAATGCTTAAAAAGGGTTAACGAGGGGCTCTGTTTAACCTGTATTGGAAGTTTATTCCAGAGGAGAGGCATCCTCTGGGAGACATATCTTTCTCTCCAGCAAGTCCTGTTGATGTCACATGCTAGGTTAAGGTCCCTAGAGCAAGTGAATTGTATACCATTTGGCTTACGAATGTGCAGCATTTCCGTTAAGGCAGGATCAGAGGTTGCTCTGTATGCTTGGCACAGGTTACCTCTAAGTACACTATACAATACAGAGTATAGTAACAGTGATTTCAGTCTGTCCACATAAGAAATTTGCTGAAGACCCTGAATTTTTTTTGTGAGGAATCTTTGAGGTCTCTCCAGTTGCCTGTTTAGGTACATACCAAAGGGAGCACTGTACTCTATTATTGGCCTGATTTGGAAACAGTTAAGCAGGGTTATAACCTCTTTTGTTCTGGCAACTATGCCCTTGCTTATGAGGTGAAAAACACACAAGGCCTTCCTTACCACTGTGGAGACATGGTGTTCAAAAGTAAGGTTGCTGTCAACCTGTGTGCCCAAATCTCTCACCACTGATTTAGCACTTAGGTCATTATTAATATGTAATCTGCAGGGACATTGCCTTTGCCAAAGGGGATGATAATGCATTTTTTTGCATTGAGTTTAAGATCATGACTTTGGCACCAATCACTGGTTTATGTAAGTCCTCTTATAGAATGTTGACATCATTTGGGGACTCAATGACTGTTCACAGTTTGTGGTCATCAGCAAACTTTGTCAGACACTGAACTTTTGATTTTGCCTGCACGTCTGAGAAGTAAATTCCAAACAATAGGGGCCCCAGCACTGATGCCTGTGGAACACCACTTATAATGGGTCTGTCCCCTATTTTAACTGCATGTATTCTGTCAGTGAGCCAGTTTGCAACCCACCTGACAGTATATGGGTTGACTCGTAGCTGGCTGAGTTTTTCAAAGATGCCTGAATGAGGGACTGTGTCAAAGGCCTTGGCCAAGTCTAGGTAGGCTGTATGCCCAGATTTGCCTTCATCCAGGCTTTGGTGACAGTCCTGAAGATATCCACCAGGTTCAACAGCAGGATCTCCCTTTATCAAAGCCAAACTGGGCTGAGTCAAGTGTTTGAAGGTCTCCTATATCCTTGTTGATAAGGTCCATGATGATTCTCTCCATGGCCTTGCAGATAAGGCTGGTTAGGCTAATGAGTCTATAATTCCCAGGGTTGGTGGATACACCTCTGTTGTGCAAGTGGATGACGGTAGCTGTTTTCCATTCAGCAGGGACAAAACCAGTGCTTAGGCTTTGGTTGAAAAGAGTACTCACTAGTGTTGTTAACTCCAATTCTAAACCATTGAGAACGCAGCCAGGGATGTTATCAGGTCCCATAGAGGCTGCGTTTTTGGCCTTGGACAGAGCGGTTAAGACTTGCTTTTTAGAGATACTAGGTAGAGAGTAGGTGATAGGAATGTTTTGGGGTATATGTAGTGGGGACAGGGGAGAGAAGTTTTCACTGAACCTGTCTACTAGCAGGTTGGCTATTTCCACTGGTTCAGTGTATGTGGTACCATTCACTACCTGTTCAATGCAACTCTGGGCTTTTCCTTCAAGTTTTGGATGTAGCTAAAGAATGCCATATGGTTATCCTTAGCTAGGGATGCTAATCTAGATTCATAGGAAGCCTTGGAGGACTTTACAAGATGTCTTATTTGCTTGTTCAAGCCGAGAAGGGTGTGCTTCCAGTTCTGTTATTGTTTCTTGCTCTTAGATAGCAATTTCTTCCTACTTATTACATAACATGTTTATGGTTAAGATTCACCAGGCAGGCTTGTTTTTTCTTGAGGATCTTGCTTCAGGAATGACTGAATCAATACAATTGTATAGCTGTTTATACAATATGTTGGTGTATATCTCAGTGTTGGTGTCCTTGCTGTCAGTGGGGACAGCAGCTTTGAAGCTATTAATGCCTTCTGGTAAGAGGCTGTAGTTGGCTTTGGAGAAGTTTTTTAGCATAATTTCTCCAGGGAGGATCTGATGCTATCATTACTTTGAAAGAGACTGATTTATGATCAGACTTCAACAGAGAGGGTGATATAGATAGATAGATAGATAGATAGATAGATAGATAGATAGATAGATAGATAGATAGAGATAAATACACACACATACACACACACACACACACACACACACACACACACACACACACACACACACACACCCACACACACAAACAAACACGCGTGCACATAGACACATTGATAAGATTAATGATTATTAATTTTCTGCAGTTAATTCATGTGTTTATAACATACTAGGCATGTTATATCATGTTATTCTTCTTGGATCATATTTTTCACAGTTACTTGCACATATGATCCACTTTATGTTGGTAAGGCCCCATGACAGTTCAAAACAAGAATTACTGAACACAGACATATTCTTCAAGTGAATGATATACTTAAGCATTAGTTAACACTGCTAAACCTATCCAAAGGCTACTTTTATTTTTGCTGACATTGGCCATGTGGATTTTAATGCCCTGTATTTATTTTTAAATTGTATAAAGAGAATGTGCCTCTACAATCCAGGTACCTTAGAAGGGTTAAATTGCTTGATGCTAATGGAATTTAAGCAATTGCCTTCATTATTTTACATTATTTTACATTATTTTACATATACAAAAGAAAAAGCACTTTTGAATACATTTCTGATGAGGGAAACATAAGTCCTTAATTAGTTTTTGACATTAAAGTTCTTGTATTTCCAGAATGTGTAATGTTTTCTTTAATGTTCATATTAAACTGGCCACTCATCAGACACATCTACTGCTTTTATTTTTTTCCATACTTTATGATACTGAATATAATTTTTTTATTTAGTAAGAATCGTATATTTAGTGTACAGGGCTAATTTGAGAAGTCCATTCACCTGTATCTCTGTAAGGTTAATTATGTTAAATGATGTGATTTTTTTCCACCATTGGCACATGCAATGAGTGTATTTAAAAATAGCTCCTTTGATTTGTATATTTTTTATTAATGATGAAGTTTAGTTGATGAAACTGATTTGGTATCCATTTGAAATGCTGAGACTCATTAGTGCAAGTCCTAGAATATCAAAACTGAATGATTGAAAATGCAGACATACGTATACTAAGTTTGATTGTTATTTCTCAGAATATTACCTTTTCTCCAAGGTATTGTGATCTTGAAGCTAGTATATATAAATTCAGGGAGTTTGAGGGTTTCCCCCATATCAGTAGATACCCCCATAACAAAATAAGTTTAAAGGACAAAAGCAATGTTTGACACCAGCTGCTCTCAAGATTTTTCGGTCTTGTCCCCGCCAGCCCACAGATTTTAGGGACAATATTGTAAGTCTTGGCATCTTAACAGGGACCCAGCTGACACACCCCTAGCATTTTATAAAGTCTCCCCATGATGCATATGCTGGCTTTGTTTGGTTCATTTTGGACTTCAGTTTACTGTGATACAAAATATCTTACACCTTTTGTGTTCATTTATTTTTGTTTGCAACTACATTTAGAGTTGATTGCTACTTGTTATATCATTGTAGTCTATACTTTTCTTATGTTGGTACAGAGTTTGTTAATAAGAGCAAAGTCCAAGTTAGTTATGAGTTTATGTGAATGTTCTACTATCAAAAATATGTTTTAACAGTTCTGAGATCAATGGCACAGGCTGAGCTGCGGCCGAAGGTAATTATGTTGATGATGACGATTTAGTTTAAAGCAAGCATCTTTGAAGTGTTTAGAATCACATTTTTATTCTAAAGTCACTCATTAGCACTGGTGAGTCCTTTCCTGGTTGTGACATGTTATTCAAAGACATGGAAAAAGTAGGCATTCATGGCGAAGAAGCAGGATTTTTTATAATGTTAAATAGAAACCTGTCATAAGAGGATAAAGGCGGGTTAAGAAAAGAACATGTGTGATATTTCCATTTGCTGAGGCTGCTGGAGGTGGGGATGCAGGGTGTATAAAAACTCCTACTGACTGCCTGTATAATGGCATCTTATGACAGCCATTCACCCGTGAGAACAGAATGGGCCAGAAGGGTCATGGTGGGGTTTATGGTTTTTGGAAACAGAGGGGAAAAGACAGAGAGAAAAGGTTGACAATAATCTGTTTTTGATACCATGGTCCAGCAGATAAGGTTTTATTTATTTTATTTTATTTATTTTATTTTACATTTGTTTACCAGGAAAGTCCAACTGGACACGTGTCCTTTTTCAGTAGAGGCCCAGGGACTAAAGCTCCACATTGAACATACAGAAATAACAAATACAGAGTATACAAAGTAAAAGAGGTAAAATACTAACTAAGGCTAAAAAACAACTGACATTCAACAGTTTCAAGCTAACTTTCCAGAACTTTCCATAAACACAAATATATTCCATAAATACAAATATTTTCCAGTAGATTACATTGTGAAGTTAGAAATATTTCCTCTCGTCATCCGTGAAATAGTATTGAGAAATGATAATATAAAGGATATGAATGTATCACAAAATACCATCATACTGGGAGACTACAACTACCCAAACATAGATTGGGTACATTATTCTAGCCCTAATACCCTAGCCCAAAGGTTACTGGAATTCATAAATTCAAATGCACTGGAACAACTAGTCACCTCTCCCACTAGGGGAGATAATATACTAGACCTGATCATCACAAACATGGGGACAAAATGCTCCACACCGGAAGTATACCCCTCACTAGTGAGATCTGACCACAAACTAATCACCCTGGATATACATATCCCACCTCCACCCCCAGCACAAGAGACCACAGCGAAAAACTTCTCAAAAGCAGACTTCACTCTTCTTAAGACTGAGATGGTATCCTTTAAGCCCACTGTGCCAGTGGATACCACATCCCACAATGCCGAATCCTTCACAAATGCTTTCTATGGACATCTCCAAGAATGCATGAATCATGCAATCCCAAACAAATCCAAGTCCCTCTCCACCAAATGTAAGCATCCTGTCTGGTGGACCTCAGCCATAAACAAATTGTATAACAAAAGAAGGAAGCTACTGCACGTCAGAGCGAAATCCCATGAAGGGAAGACATCTCTGATCAACATTAGCAGAAAACTACGTTCTCTCATAAAAACATCCAAGGCAAACTTTGAGAGAAAAATCGCTAAGGACACTAAAGATAACCACAAAGCCTTCTTCAGCTATGTTAGAAACATGGGAAGAAACCCTCAGATATGCTCAGAGTTGGTTCACAACAACAAAAAATACACTGAACCCACAGATATTGCTAACATTCTGGCTGACAGGTTCAGTGCAAATTTCTCCCCTCCTTCACCCCCAAAAGAAGAAATACTTATCCCAGCTGAATGTAATCTCACTGTCATCTCAGATGTCCAAGTGAGAACCGCCCTAAACAAAGCAAAAAAACACAGCATCAATGGGACCTGATGGCATCCCGGGGTGCGTGTTATGTGAACTCCAAGAGGAGCTAAACCCACACATAAAAATGCTATTTAACCTTAGCCTTACTTCAGGATATGTACCTGAACACTGGCATACAGCAACAGTGGTCCCACTCCACAAGGGGGGTGCCTCTACAGACTCCGGAAACTACTGCCCCATAAGCTTAACTAGCCTGGTCTGCAAAGCTATGGAAAGAATCATTATGGAACTCATAAACAGAGACATAGGGGACGTACACACACTTGACCCCACCCAGTTCGGCTTTGTAAAGGGCAGATCCTGCCTTTTAAACCTGGTTGACTTTTTCGAAACAGTCACTAGAGCCATTGATGAGGGCAAAGCAGTCCATACAGCATACCTGGACTTGGCTAAGGCCTTTGACACAATACCCCACTCAGGCATCATAGATAAGCTAAACAGCTTAAATGTAAACCCTTATGTCACTAGATGGGTTGCAAACTGGCTAAAGGACAGAACCCATAAAGTTAAAATCGCTGGAGCAATGTCAGACTCAAAGCCAGTCACAAGCGGTGTCCCACAGGGATCTGTACTGGGACCCCTCTTGTTCGGCATTTATTTCTCAGATGTTAACGCAAACATGGGAGGGCTGTGGCTGACAAAGTTCGCAGATGACTGCAAACTAGGCACCATAGTTGATACACCAGCAGACACACATTCCTACAAAAAGGCCTCACTGAAATGGACATCTGGTGCCGTAGTCACGGCCTTAAACTAAATGCCAAAAAATGTATAGTCATCCCTTTTGGAAAAAACAAAGTACCCACAAATTATTACATAGACAGCAACCCACTGAGTACGGAAAAAGTAATCAGAGACCTAGGGATCCAAGTAGACAGCGACCTCTCATTTGACACCCACGTTGCCAAAGTGGTTAGAAAAACATTCTACCTTGCACACCTCATCATGAAGGGATTCACATCCAGATCCAAGGATGTCATTGTACCCCTATGTTCCTCCCTCATCAGACCCATGATTGAGTATAATGCCCCATTTGGTCTGTACCTCACCAGGCATTTGCAACAGCTGGAGAGACCACAAAAGTACCTCACCAAAAGGATCAAGGGTCTCCAACATATGTCTTATTCTACCAGACTAAAGAAACTTCAGCTCTATTCAGTAGCATACCGCCTGCTCAGAGGTGATCTCTGCCTGACGTACAAGGCCATGTCCAATCAGGATCTGATGGACATGCTCCACCTCAAAAAATCCAAATCCATCAGGACCACGAGAGCTAAAGACTTAAACCTCGGCACAAGTATGAATAGGACATGCTGGAGGGATAGATTCATAACCCAGAGGCTTCCCATACTTTGGAACAGGATCCCAGTTCGTATTAGGCAGAGCCCCTCACTGACTCTCTTCAAGAGAAATCTTGATGAGTGGATGGGAGATCGTAAGTTTACCCCAGGGGTCACATCTGTGTCACTGCTAGACAGGGGCACAGTAAACTAATTCTATTACATAAGGGGACCTTCATTGTGTCACTACTAGACAGAGGCACAGTATTCTAGATTTATTCTGTACATTTTTGTACCATTTCGTGGGGTGGCAAAAGCCACATCACTATGGCTAGGCTTACAAATGCCCCAGGGCAGATAGCCTAGTACTATACTATGAAACTATGAAACTATAAAAAGTAGCAAGTGTAATAATAGGTGGAGGGAGGGGGTGTAGTCAGGAAGTCTAATAGGGTAAACAGAGGTAGTGGTAAGGTCAGAGACAGAGAAAGAGATGGAGTAGAGCAAGGACACAGCTATTTGTTTAAAAGGTGGGTTTTTAGAGTTGTTTTAAATTCAGCTAGTGATGAAACGGTTGTAATGTTTTCTGGAAGTTCATTCCAGATTTTTCCTGTATAATTTGAGAAGAGAAAATCTCCTGCTTGATTTTTCCACTTTCTAATTCCTATCCTTTTTTTCCCTTATCTAGATATATCTGGACCATACTTTCTAAGAGACATTATGTAATTCTGCATCCATTATTACGCCTATCCTACTGTACAATTTTTTCTAAAATATGTTTGCTTCTAATTTCCTCTGCCTCATACTCACACTATACCTCAGTCCTACCTGATATATACAAAAAAAGTGTAATCTTATTCTATTACTCTAGCTAGTGTATCACATTGTTATTATTTATATCTACTTCTTTGTGTTTATTTAGTATGTCCTATTGTATTCTATTGTATAAGTTAATACTTGCCATTACCTTGTTCATGTATAATATCAAGCTTCCTTGTTCATGTATAATGTCAAACTTCCTTGTTCATGTATAATGTCAAACTTCCTTGTTCATGTATAATGTCAAACTTTCTTGTATTTTTTGGAGCTTTTCTCCCCAGGACTCCTCTGAAAATGGGTGCCTGACCCACTTGGACATTCCCGGTAAACAAATGTTAAATAAATAAATAAATGTGGTATTTGTTAGTGGAGCGTAAGGTTCTATTAGTGGCATAAGGCTGAAGTACTATTTGTAGGGCAGGTGTTTTCTCAGGGTCAAAGAGGATTTTATGGGCCATGGTTAAGTGAAAGTAGTGAAGGAGAAATGGGAGCTCTAACCAGTTGAGTTGCTTGAGTGCAAGGCAATGGTGGGTTCTCACCGGTAAGTTTGTAGCATATCTGGCAATTTTGTTATAACAGGATTCATGTTTTTGTAGCCTCAGATTTTTTTAGGTTAGTGAGTATGGGAGCTGCAGACAGTAGTACTTATCTAAGTGGGTTTGGGCAATGGCAATCTTAGTATTTTTAGTAAAGTAGTGTTTGTTCTTTTATAATGTTCCAAGTTTTGTATGTACTTTTTCTACAGTTTGGGAAATGTGAATATCAAATTTAAGTTTGCAGTCAATTTCAACTCCTAAAGGTTTGGTGTGAGGTGATGGGGATATGATGGTGTTATTTTGTTCTGAAATATTAAATGTGTTGGTAGGTGAAGCAGATTTAGTAAGATGGGAGATCAGAAGTTTGATTTTTTTAGGACTTAATATTAGTTGAGCATTTGCGAGCCAAGACTCGGCTGCAAGAAAGGATTCATGTGTTAGATTTTGAAGTTCTTGAAGTGAGGGAGCAGCACATATCCCTGTTGAGTCATCTGCATATTGGATGAGAGAAGGCTGTGAGGTTGACAAGTGGAGGTTATTGGTAAATATTGAGAACAGAAATGGGCCTAAGATAGAGCCTTTAGGGACCCCTAGGATCACTGGCAAAAGGGGTGATAGGGTGTGTTGCCAAGAAACTGCTTGCTGGCATCCAGTAAGGTAATCCTGGAACCAGGCAAGGGTACATTTACAAAAATTTAGTTCGGAGAGGACCTTTAGAAGTTTAGTATGAGAGACCATATCAAAGGCTTTTGATAGGTCAAGGAAGATAGAGGATACATAATTACTGTTGTTCCTGTGATAGTTGACAGTATTAGTAAATGACATTAGAGTGGTTGCTGTGCTATGGAATGGTCGAAAAGCCATGCTGTTTGTTACTATATGGTTTTCTCCACAGGTGCTTAGGCATACGTACAACCTTGTGAAGAGCTCAGCATGATATTTGCCTGGTTTGCTCATCACGCAACTGGTGTGATTCAGAAATGTTAATGAGTTGAGAGCTAATTAGCATACATAACATGCCCAGAGGGGGGAATCCATATGTTATAAGCATGACATGGCGTAGGGATCATCACCATGCTACTAAAGAAAAATACTGATTTTTGTGTCTATAACAACAGTATTAAACTGCCAGGTTTGTTCCTACAGTACAGAAGTCTCATAACTTTAAGATATGTGTTACTTGTTAAACCTGCTTCTTGTGTCTAAGTTAGCATTTATGTGAGCTGTGTATTTGTAAGAGACACAAAGAATTGTTTCATGTTTTCAGTCATTGTAGGTAGAATTATTATAAGCTGTCTTCACGGGTACCTTGTCCCCCATGTGTGCTGACCATAGGAGCAAACCAGCATAGAAAACTTCTGACTACATCACCTCCCTCCACCTATTGGTTATCTTCCAAGATGTGTATACTTGTAATTAGTAGGACTGTTTGGTGTGTGTGTGTGTGTGTGTGTGTGTGTGTGTGTGTGTGTGTGTGTGTGTGTGTGTGTATGTGTGTGTGTGTGTGTGTCCACATGTAAGGTAATTATATTGCTTGGAAGGGCTTGTTATTCTTTTGTTGGTGGTGCAGGGGTTAAGTCAAGTGGAAATGACTAAAATGTTTGTGTTGGGTTTTTGTGCATGCAATTATGCTGATTGCAGCCCCTAGGCCACAGTTTGTAGTCATGTGTTTATTAGTAGCATTTCTGTAATGTTACAATAAGTAATACGTAGGTTGGACAATGGTTACTAATTTTGGTCTTTTCCAGATCAAGAGGGGCATGCATGAGACACAACCAGCTAAGGGTAGGCTAAGCTGAAAGCCTTAGTTCACTGAGGCTGAAAATAAGGTGGAACTATGGGCCCTCCATCTCCATCGTAGATTGCTCATTGGATTGAAAGACTCCAGCATAGCCTTACATGACCCTGTCTGGCATCAAGTGGTTCAGGATACAAAAGAAGTGGGTGGCATGCTCGCAACTATGATGTGGGCTGACACACAGCAAGTGACATGATACAAAATGCTACTAATAGAGTAAATGGATGCTTTGGCATGGGAGCGAAGGGCTACTGGTGGTGGGTCATCTACTGTATCACCACTTATAGAGATAAAGGAATTCATGGCCTCACTCAAAGGCAGTACCAACTCCTCAAAGTTCCACAGTGCAATGCTGGATGTTGGAGCAGAGATGGATAGGCTCCCAGAGGATTTCTACAGGTGATGTCCCATGTATGTAGTCCTATTGTTACTTTGTCCATTTGCAGCTGTTTATAATATCTGTTCCACATATTGTATATAGATGCATAATGTATTGAAATACACTGACCATCTCCACAAGGTATGGGTATGGTTACATTTATTGTTATTGATGATTGTAATCATATCACTTGCATGTGTAGTTGTGGTGCTTGGGGATACTTACATTTTATATGTTTTGTTTTGATGTATTCACAGGTGAACCACTGTATGACAGCAGCTCTGTGGAACTGCCACTGTCTAATGTTGGGGGATACTTAGCCTCTGATGATGATGGTAGGGATAAGCAGGCATAAACTGGCAATGCCAAGCATTTGTCAGACACATGGAGCATGACGCTCACCCACAACCCCAAACTTGGGGCATAGTCTATCTGGGGACACTGTAGAGCAGGGTAATATGGAGACCCCAAGTAAAAACATATCATAATCTGCCCATAACAGTTCTGGGTAGGAGGTTTCAAGGTTACACACAGAATGTTGGTAATGGTGTTCACAGAAGATGCAATTCCTGCCCTCCTTTGAGGTTGGTGTGTCAGTAGCTGCCACCCAACATATGTGTAGGGGTATTGTAGAGGCAGAGGCATGTTTGTCTAGGGCCTTGGTAGAAGATGTGAGGGTCATCCAGGCAGTGCATACTGACTTATGAGAATGCATAAGCTGTGTGCTTGTATGTGTGTGATTCATTGGATAGGATGAGTGACACATTGGACCATGCAGTGTCTGTTCTTACTTATCTGTCGGGGATGAGGTACAGTCCTCAAGAACATGTCATCTGTCACATCCTCAGATGTTAGCTGACCTGGCCATAGACTGATGACATCCTACTTCCACAGTTGTAGCACTTCCATTGCTACATCAATTATGGATATTTCTTCACTCAAGAATGGCCATTCCTATGGTCATGGTCATGTTGAATCCTCCTCTAGGAGACCTCAGTCACACTCACTTAGCACTCCAGTATCTAGCCAGGGTCATGGAGCAGCCAGTGCACCTCCTGGAAGAGACAGATCTCATGGCGTGGAGGCATGAATGGCAAGCAGAATCCTCTGCCATCTGTGCCTTAGACTTTTCTGTATGCCAAGGCCCAGTGTTGGTCAATGTGCTGAGACTGTGGCCCTACAGACACACAGGCTAAATATCACTGCCCATAGCTTATTCCCCACACACAGTGTACCCGACAGTTTCACCCAGCAAATATAGACCCCCCCCACATGCACACCAAACCTCTGTAGACTGACCATAAGTGTACTCATTCATTTTATCACACCTCAGCTTTCACACTCACACACTTCCCAGTGAAAGACAAGCACTCCTGTACCCCTACCCCCACTGGTATAAATGATGATAACTGTGCCCTGCCCTTATGACATTCTGACTTGGGTTGCCTATGTCTGATGCACAGAGTGGCTAAACTACACATGGGTAAGCACAGTCTGGGGTGTCTGTATGCATCGTTACTTGTGTGTATCTGCTTAGTTATAGTATAGTTGTGTAGTATAGGTTGCTCCCCAACCTGTGCAAATGATGATCAGAGTGTCCTCCCCTTATGACATTCTGATTTGGGCTGCCTATTTTTGACACACAGAGTAGTCAGTCTATACACATTTAAGCACAGTCTGTTGTTTTTGTATGCATCACTGTTACTCATGCATATCCGCTTAACTCTAATATAAAAACTATGTACAATGTGCTGCCTCTTAGCTAGTGCTATGGTGTATTGTGTCTGCCTCTGTCAGGCATGGTCTTCTCCTGCAGCTGACACCACCTCTGACTCCTGGTCTGTCTCAGCTGCTGCTACTGTCTGTGGTGGTGTGAACAGCAGTCCCTGCTTACGGCCACCCAGTTGTATCTGCTTCTTCAGTATTATATTGTGTAGCACTGCAGAAACAGACATTTTGCATAAGTGGGAGATTGTACTGTAGGGCTCCATCAGATGTACACAGGCAACAGAATAATGACTTCAGGAGTCCAAGCACAGACTCTATGATGTTTCTGAATTGTCAATGGCCATGGTTGTAGCCTTGTTCTGTTGAGTTATGTGGATTACTCAAAAGACTCATGAGCCAAGGTTCAAGGGTATGTCCAGCATCCCACAGTAGATGTCCAGTCACCCCTTACAAAACATTGGTAAAGATCACATGTATGACATATGTGTGAGTTTTGGAAACTTCCTGTGTGGCTTGCGCACTTTGTAGATGATACTATGTATATTACAGACTACCTGACAATTAATGGCATTTATACTGCTAGGATAAATTTGGCCAGGGCATTGGGGAACTTACCTCTACTCTTTTTGATAGCTCAGGTGGCTGTAAAAGATCTTAGAGTATCTATCATTAACACAAACAGATGGGGAGTCAGTTTAATATCTTACCAAAGGACAGCAACAATCCCCCCACCCCTTAAAGTCCACTGCTGTACCAGAAATCCATTTATATGGAGTGGGAGTAGAGCCCAAAGCCTATTCTACTAAAGGCGTGTATGCTATGTCTTGTGCTAGGAACACTGATTTGAAGTCCTCTAGCACAAGCACTGACAGCAGTTTGCTAAATGAAACAGTTGCTCATTGAAAACAGATTTAGCATAGCAAAAGTAAACTCTTCCTTTGAAACTCACAGTCCTGAAAATGCAATGAAACTCACATTCCTTAAAAACATGCTGAAACACACATTCATTGAAAATGCACCCCTGTACTTCTGAAGATTCTTTCCATTAGGCAACGAAACAAAATGTATGAACCAATAAAAGACAAAATTACACATTTCAGCACATTTCAATCAACTCTGTTGCTAAAGTCAACAGTCTGGGAGTTGGTGTAGAGGATTAAGGCTCTTGCCTTCTGTAGCCAAGGCACAGAGCTTGAGCCTAAGCGAGCTATTTAACTAACCTGCCATGTCTAACTAGAGCATCTCACACACACACACACACACACACACACACACACACACACACACACACACACACACACACACACACACACACACACACTCTGAGTACCTGCAACACTTGTCTTCCAGTCTAGTCTAGCAGCACTCAATGCTTTCAAAAAGAAAAGCAGCAATAGTTCTCAGGTCTGATGTGCATTGCATTTAAAGCAGTAGCAGTTCCAATTTCTCTGATCCATTCCAAAGGATGGAATATGGAAGCAAACCTTCTCAGAAGTTCCAACATTAAATCTAGCAAGCAGTTTGAGAAGTTTCAACATACGTTTAAATCTTGCACTTGGTAAATGTGTATGATGCACACAGAGAGAGTGTGTTCTTAAAGAATAATGTAAAGATGCACAAAAATAGTTTTTAATTGTTTATTTAAAAATTAAATGACGTGGCAGCCTCCAGTGGGACCCCCCTCCAAGCAGTGGGCAACTGCCTAGATCACCTAGTGCTGGATACGGCTCTGCTTTCTCCATTTGTGTAGGCAGTATAAAGAATCAAACTCTAGCATCTTCTCATCTTCATTTTCTGCTTATGCATATGCATATAATCATTTGTAATTCTAAGGTACAGATGGGATTAATATTTCAGTTTAGGCTGAAGCATACTGAAAGCATACTGAAAAAAGTTCAATATCTAAATAATAAATCACCTGTTTTCAGTATATTCATATGTACTTTACCATGTGCGGTGTGAGTTGTCTCAAGATATGGTAATTCCCTTGCTACATCTCTTTCCTCATTACAATTTGCAGATGCTAATATCCCACAGGGTCACTCCCATTCTACTAATGTTATTATATATTATACTTAAGTACCATATAAAACTGTTGTATTTGACATTGTTACTGTGAAATAGTGATGCTTATATTAGGCTGTTTGTTGTTGTCTTTAAATTTGAAACAATGTTCACATTCTAGTGTTTATTAGGGATGCTTATCCATGTTTGTTCTTACACTTGTAACAATGTTTATATTGTGATGTCTGTTTTATTCACTGTATTTGCTAAAGTGGCCAAGGCTGTGGTTGAAATGGATCCCTAGACCAGTTCACTTACCTGGTTAACAAAAGAAAATAAAAAGCGCAAAACATTGGCAAGGACTCCCACAAGCCAGCAGCCAGGTAGAAAGTTCCAGACACATGGATGCATTGAATACCCAAATACTCCAACTATTCCCCTAGAGGAACCAGCAGCCCTAACTGGCCACAAGAGAACAGGGTGGTCAGTACCAAGTCAGCACATCTTGAAGCTATGCAAGTCTCAGGCAATGCAGAAATGAACATACCAGAGTCAGAATATTATAGATGAATCACTCCCTAACAGTAAACCGGTGTGACCCATGTAGAACTCGTGTAACTTACTGGTTTCTGTATTTCCCAGTTAGTATCTGAGCTGTGGAATTCTGCATAAGTTGCATGCAATCAAGTTCTAAATCCAGAATCCCCAGTTATCGAATGTTAGCGTGGGAAGGAGATCAAGAGATGTACCACAGTGTACATGTCAACAGAAGGAAAAAGGAACTTAATGAGGCAAACGCTCCAAAGCTAGAAAAAAAGAATATTTTATAACAGCTGAAAACCAGTCTTTTAATTTTAGTTTGCCATCAATAATTACCCCTCAAATTATGTATCATTAACATTAAGAGTAGTTTGTTGTCACAATAAACAGTACTAGGACAAAAAACTGGTGTCAAAGCCTCTCTCCAAATGAAATGAATGGCCATGGTAATAATCTTGAAAGTGTTTAGTTTCAGATGGTTATTGACAATCCTGGTGTGGATGCAATCCAAGTCATGGCTGATATGGATTCCTAATGGAAGGAGAGGTGTAGCTGTATATAATCAGTGAAGCAATGGTAACATAAGCCGTTTCTCCAAATCCTTCCACTATGGTCTGCCAAGTAAAGTATATATGTACAAGCATACATACATACATACATACATACATACATGTGGAATATGAGCACTGGCCAGAGGGCCATAAATAACCCAAGTACAAATACATTTCTCATATCCAAAATACTTGTCCAAATTAAATTTTAACTCTTTATCATCACAAGAAATGTTCATGTGTGCTGGGAGGTAACTCCATAGAGAGCTCGCCTATTAAAGAAATTGATTACAATTGATATTTTACCAGGCAGAATAAGAAGTCTGTAAGTACCATTTTATTAGAAGGTTTCAGTCTAAAGTTCAGACATCAGTTGATCCACTCATATAGTTCATGATTGCATTATCCCTTTGCCTCTCGAATAGTGTGAATAACTAAGGTAATGACAGAAGACCATTTATTTTTTAGTAAATTTATTTTGTACATTTTTTAATTGTTTAATATGTTTTGTCCTGTACGTTTCCAAATTTGTATAGTATATTCCATTTCTGATCTAACTAGCTTATTAAACACCGGTACAAGAACATCATAACACTTTGACTTGACATATCTGTTCAAACAGCCAAGCAATTTTATACTGTTTTGATAAATGTCATTGATAAGGTGTTCTAAGTACAACTCTCAACTTCTTTGCTCAAGAATTCTGGATGATGTCAAAATAATGGGAGGACAAATGCCCAAAATCAGGGATATTTTTTTTTAAATATTACTCTAACTCACTTAAAATATCAGTAGAAATGAAAGTTACGTACTTACCATAATACTGGATCCTTCTCTTGTATTCGTCCAGTTCACCATTTGGGTTATCTATCGAAATGGATCCGACTTCAGCACCTTCTCCTCAACTTCTGCTCCTGCAGATTCCATCTCACTGGGTTGTATGTCAGGAATTATGGGAAACAAAAGCAATAGTGTAGCCTCTGGTGATTATTCTTGGCTCCCATGTATCTTGTGTTATGGCCTGCAATGTTTGAGGGTACAGAGTTAAGTGTCCTCAACTACCTCCATAGTGTGGCAATTGAGCAATCCTTCAGGAGCACTTAAAGGGTTTCTCAGTAAAAGGACCATGAAACCCTTGATTCTCCAGTCTGCCTCTGCTTCTAAGGTGATGTCCATTAAAGTTACTCCCCACTCTGCTCCGGGGGGGGGGGGTCTGTCCACAAGAGTGTCTTGGCTGGAATCCATCAGATTTCTAAAACTACATCTTCTCTGAGGGCTGGAGAAATGGATTCCCATGATAGACAGGGTGTTGCCTTCCAGTTCACTTCTGGTGACCATTCTTCAGTCTGAAAAGAGTAGAACCATCAAAAGAGGTATTTATAAAGGAGGTCTTGAAGTCTTCCACAAAGTTAAATAACCGCATCCAGGAATGACAGTGCATGGTGATGCCTGTACCTGCATTTCTAGCCATACCATCAGCTGCATTAGAAAGTAAACATATGGATATATTGGGCATAGACTGTAGGGTAGACAATTGGGACTCCACTGATTTTTGGATGTCCACCTGTAAATTACCCAAAATAGACTTGGTCAGCTCCTTCATCAAGTCTCTCTGATAACATGTCATATGGGCAAGGTAGTTCAGTGCTCTAAGTGTAAAATTTGCTGAAGCATACAACTATTTCCCAAACATTTCCAGTGCCCTGGATTCCCTGTTAGGGAGGTGCACGGATGTACTGTCCTCCAACAGTTCCTTCTTTGTGGCTGCCCTTACAACCATGACATCTACTGGGGACCCTTGCTCCAGTGCACCCTTTTCTTAAGGGCAACCAAGATATTGTCTAGTTTTCTTAGAATTGGCTCCACTACATCAGGATCCTTCCTAGCCCACTGTGCCACGAGGTCTATGAGGTAATCAGTGACTGGCACGTCCCAAAAGGTAGAATGGGCAACCACAAAAGTCTCGAGAAACATAGACTCCTTGGGTGAAGGTATGTCAGAGGACCAACTGTTTCATTGTTTCGTCAATTCAAGAGTATCACCAAAGGTGTTATCTTCCAGAGGGAACTGTTGGGACTCTTCATCATGTGTCTTCAATGATTAACTCTGATGAGGAGTCTGTCTCCTTTTCCAAATCTGTTTCCTAGGACCCTACCTCTTTTGGGCTTCTGGGGAGGGTATCAGAATCAGACTTGCATGGCAAGCACCCAGAAGACTGAAGGAGGCTTTTTTTTTACAAAAAAATGAAAATTTTACAAGGGACAGGACAAAACTATGATACAAAATTTGGGATGCTCTGCAAAACTAGAGACAGTTGAGAGGCTTTATTATGTATGAGCACAACTCCCATATCCTTAAAGATGGAAACTTTCTCTGTATTAGTTCCTGTAAGAGTACAACAGGATTTATAATTATGATGTTAATTTGCACTTTATTTTCAAGAGTATGAAGATGTAAATAATTTAAACTAGCCTGTATGTATTTTTTATCAGAGCTATTTATTATGATTGTATCTATTTTTATACCATCTTCACAAACATGAATAGCAGAGGATCAATTATAGAGCCATGTGGAGCATCACAGTCAAGACAGGAGCAGAGAAATTATATCTGATACCACTTTCTAAGTACACCTTGAGAGATAGGAAATAAAGTAATCCAAGGGATGTCACAATAACACTCCAGAGACTCCAATAAGGTGATGTGGTTCTTGTGTCACATGCTAATGAAAGGTCAAGTAGGACTAGAACTAAGTAATGGCACTGATCCCTTACTCCAAGCAGATCATTAAATGCCCTAAAATGAGCTGTCTCATTATTGTGCCTCACCCGAAAATGTGGACTGAAAAGGATGACATTCACTTCATTCAATCCTGAGTAGCAGGAGTTTAATTAATCCCCTTGTTTCCTGAAGTCTTATAAGCCAGAAGACCACTTGATTCCTGAGAGTTTTTCTTCAAAATCCTCTATTGAAAACACACTTCATAAGATCTACAATATTTGATAAACAGTGTGAATTACAAAAAAAGTAAAATATGAAAGTTCTGAAGCTATTTTATTGACATAGAGGGATAAATCTCTGACAACAGCCCAGCCAATCTGGGTATGATTAGTGGCTCGGGTGTCTGACACAGTGGAAGGGTGGGATGGGCATGCCTATTTTGGAAGGTGGGCAGTTCTGTGAATGCTCCCTGTAATGATCCCTGGTGGAAGCTGAGGACATCCCACTGAGGGTGGTGGACATGGCTGAGCTATTGCTGCTGAGGCGAAACAATACACTGCATGTCCCCATTACACACCCACCTCATGGATATCACAGTGACAGAAGGGAGTAACAGGGTGGGCCATTAAATGTAAATACCCCATGGCAGAATTTAGACAGTTAGATTCCCAGGGACATCCTTATGCACTACACCAGCCCCATCTGCTTTGGAACAGGTCTCGTAGACCAAGCAATGGACATGGGTCACTGGGTATAAAACCATAGGATAAGACAGGAGAGCAAGAAGTGTTCAAAAAATGAAAGCTCTTTGGTAAACAATGTGTAGCAGTCAAAGGTCCTTTTGTAGATGCTGATTTTATATTGCAGATTTATGAAATAAAAGATTATATTTTATTTCCGAAAAATTTCTAGTGTTATGATCAAACAAAGGGTTATACTTGTGAAAGAAAGATTCAAGACTTCAACAGGAGGGTTGTTCCATTGGTGAAGAGCTTTCCAATGATGCATGTCAAGAAAGGGTTACACTCTGCTGCTTTGTGATACTGGAGGATCTATGCAAATTATGCATATAATAGTTTCTCAGTATTTCAAAACAATACCTAGAATTCAAAAAGAATCCCAATACTCACGACAAAAAATGGTCTATTTATATGATGCAGCATTTTTGATTCAGAAACACATTAGCCACAATGAGGAAAGACCTCATTATCATCCAATTTGCATAGCGAGTGCAGATCACCAGTTTCACATGGTAATTCATAATGGTGACCCATGTATTACGTTGGCACAAGCACCTCTCCATTCACTCCCCCACACAGATACATACATTGAAACACACACACATTTACACTCACACACTGCCCACTTCATACTTCTCCTTGAGTTATTGCACCCCCAATGTCTCTTGTTATGCATTTGTCCTTGTCCTTGAAATCGCAAATGATTACAGTCCGTAACTCCAGACAGTCGAGTTTCGTACTTCTTATTATGCAGAAGCTGCACGATTACAGTCCGTAACTCCAGACAGTCGAGTTTCGTACTTCTTATTATGCAGAAGCTGCACGATTACAGTCCGTAACTCCAGACAGTCGAGTTTCGTACTTCTTATTATGCAGAAGCTGCACGATTACAGTCCGTAACTCCAGACAGTCGAGTTTCGTACTTCTTATTATGCAGAAGCTGCACGATTACAGTCCATAACTCCAGACAGTCGAAGTTTCAGACTTCTTATTATGCAGAAGCTGCACGATTACAGTCCGTAACTCCAGACAGTCGAGTTTCGTACTTCTTATTATGCAGAAGCTGCACGATTACAGTCCGTAACTCCAGACAGTCGAGTTTCGTACTTCTTATTATGCAGAAGCTGCACGATTACAGTCCGTAACTCCAGACAGTCGAGTTTCGTACTTCTTATTATGCAGAAGCTGCACAATGTGTTACACCTTTTGCTCTATTAGCTTTTCAAGTCACTTTGAGTCACATTTCAAAAATTATTCCTGGTATCGTCTACTGTTTCTCCCAATTTTAGCCTGAAGTCTCCCTCCCACACAGGTATACCCCATCCTTCTCAGTCGTAACTGATTTTACAGGATGATCCTGCAATTGCCTCTTACAAGCGTACTTCTCAACTATCCAGAGGTTTCTTGCACTGAAATGTTGATAGGTATACTTAGGATCCATCTCTCTCTCTGTCTCTGTCTCTCTCTCTCTCTCTCCCTCATAACTCAAGAACTGTTGCTATTCTAAGACCTGAGATTCTCAATATATTGTGAAAAAACAGCTACAGGTTAATGTTATTGTTTTCAGTGCTAGGGTTGCAGAGATCAAATAATTTCCCCATCATTTCTCCGTTATTTTTTTTTTTTTTTGTTATTTACTGCTAGCCCACTACTTCTAAGTCTCTAGAGGTAGCACAGAAGACTAATATTCTTGCTGGGAGCATACAGTGTTTGACTCTATTTTAGTGCTTTTTAGGCACGTTGTTTATAGTATCCCTGATGTCTAGTGTTCCCTGCCCCAACACTTGTCTTCTTTATTTTGTTTTCTAAGTACCTTTCTGGCATGATATGCAGACTATCTCAGGTGTCTGGTGTTTCTCAAACCCACATTATGTTTAAGTGTCATTTAGGCATGATCTAAAAGAGTAATCCCTAGGTGCCAGTGCCCACCCCCTCAATCCACATTCTGTTTATGTGCCATTCAGGTACAACCAAAAAAAGTAATTCCAGTGGCAAATGCCCCTTGACCCATATTATATCTACATGCTATTCAGGCATGATCTGAAAGAGTAATCCCATGTGGCTAGTGCCCACTTCGCCACTAGAAACACATACACTTATTTCTTCCATATCACATCCTGGTGTACTGCAAAACAGTTATGTGCTGGAAGCCTACCCTCAAACAGACTGGTGCAGAGCCAGTTGACTTCAGTCTTCCTCAGCATGTGAATCTACCATCGACCCATGATGCATGCAAAATTCCCATTCCCAGCATAGTACTGTATGCAACACACCCCTCCAACTACATACCTATTCCCATGGAACTTCAGTGTTTCCTTCCCACTATATTCATGTGCTGAATACATCCCTTTCCTTTGCACACCTCTTACCTACACATCCATATGTGTTTGGACTTCTCACCTTATCTCAGTCCCACATCCAGAAAGTTGTATATAATTCCCTCCATCCCATTGCATATTATATGTTCCAGCCTAAACACATGTAGTACTAGCTAAGCCTCTTCCCTACTGCTCTAATTCTCCAACACAATGTGTCATATACTACCCCCCCACAGATGCACATTCATTACTTTTTAGATGCTCCCCATGTTGTTGTAGTCCTTTTTCAAGCATATCACTGTATAGAATACACCCCTTCCTCAGTATGCCTATCCCCATATAAAAATTTAGTGCACATATATCCTACATCGTTTTACATATTGCACCTCCCTTCCTACCATAACCTCCCTTCCTATCATGCGCCTCCCTTCCTACTATTCACTTTTCCCCATACTATGCAGAATGACTCATTTACACAGATACCTCTGTATAAACGAAACAGTCATGAAAAAGTAGCTTTAGCTACTCATTTCAGTATTGCTGGGGGAAACGTGGGGATGCTGTGCAGAATATATGCAGTGCAGGCCCTCTTTGTTCTAGTAATAATAATAATACAGTTTAGCACACATAATGACGGTACATAAGGGCAGTTACACTATTTTATCAGAAACATTAGTGTCTGCCACCAAACAGCTTCAACCCAATCTCTGCCATCCAGATTACTCTGATCCCAGCTCTGACATTACCAGCACTGCAGCCCATCGGCTTTCCAAATTACATGGAACCGCAGTAGACTGGGAGTCCCTTTATCTGATGAACTCCAGAAGCAAAGTGCTGTCCTGTGCTATGCAGATATACATTGTCTCTGAATAACAAACAACCATTTTATTCCTTCTACAACACACAAACTCATGTTTTCTATGCAAAAAGAACATCAGAATATGTACTACTGACTTTACATGAAGCTTGCTATTCTCTTTAGCAAATACTTGTTTATTTTTCAGCATCATCCTTTGAACCTTTACTGCACTGTGACTCTTTAGCCAGATTATGACTAGCATGTTTTTCTTCTTTCATACATATTAAATAAATTAATGAGAAAACACTTGTGATAACAGAGTGAATATAGGCCAAGTTCAGGAAATGCATTTTTTTTTTTTGCATAAAGATATAGTTAGTAAAGGAAAACAACACAGAAAGACTATGGGATCTACATAATAGAACTTTGCCAGAAACCTTTCATAATATTTTTGAGAAATACAAATTTAATCTAACTGTATTCTTTCTTGGTTATTATCATTTACAGAACTTATTTTCACAAATAAGAAGATACTCCTATAATGCATCTTGCAGTTTCCAAGTAGGTCAACCTGTACATATCCATATGTTTCAAGAATTAATTCAGCCACTTTTAACATCTGTAGGGATATAGTTTGTGGTACATAAATGAAAATCAGCAAAATGTTAAAGGTTCACAAACACCACTGTTCATAACATGTATCCTTTGTAAACAGATGCTGAACAAAGAATATGCCGTTGAAACTAGCTGTGCTGAGAATTAATGGTCAAAATCTGAATGAAGAAGAACTTGTGTGTGTATATAAATATGAACTCTATTTTTATTAAGATGCAGGCATATTCTATGGTCATATTTCATATGAGCACTAAATTTGCAATGTTTTTATAAACATTACACCATACTATAAAATGAATAGGTTTCATTTAAGAAAGAAAGAGCATTTCCTTGCAAGGCATAGAATTATAAGACATTTTGCTGACCCCATGAGGAGGCTTTCAAAAAATACTGTAAGAGCAGATTTCTGTTTTAAAGATTTTCAGATGTTTAACTGGAATATTTTTGCTATCATTTTCATGTTTGACATCTTAGAACCTCTAGCCAATTTTATTTTTGCTTATACCATTTGTAAACATTTGTTTTAAACTGGTAGTCTGATTAAAATAAGGGTAATAATTTATATTTCTTACTAAATGAAAAAAAAATTTGTCTTCATGAGCTAAAATGCTAGGTATTATTCTACTAATTAAAGTAATTGCAGTCATTTGCTGTTGTTGGTGTTAGTGGCACGAGTATCATAGCTGACTTTTGGTGCAGAAGGCTGTGGGTTCTATTCCCATACCCAATACATCACTGCCATTGTAGTACAGCATAAAGGGGTGCTGCACTGCCACTTGTGTTGCCCTTAGTATGAAACATTAACCTGATGTTCCACCTGCTTGAAGTTGGTGGTAGCTCAGGTGGATGTAATAGGTACCATAGCACCTACTGAAAAGAGCAGGGAAGATTTCCTAATGCCCTAACCAAGTTTCCTCCAGTAGTAAAAATGCCACCTTGGGTGCCCTCTGAAAACAGGCTACTAGCCTATTGGGGCTAACCTGGCCAACAAAGGATAAATAAAATTACTATGATTCTAATTTTACTTTTTATGCATATCTAGGCAAAACAAAAACAAGAGTTCATACACAGAAGACTAATTAAGGCAAACTGACAATTTTATACACAGTAAATACAAAAAGAGTAAGTTAGGATAAATAACTGTCATACCCTAAAATATGAAATTCCACAAAATCTCATTTCTAGTACCCAAATAGTCCAAAATCTGGAATGTTGTGATATTCTTTCAGAAAAGATTCCCCTTGAAGATGAGGCAGCACCATAAAATGTTCCTTATTTTCCCATATTCCAGAGCAGCAGGTAGAACCAGAACAGAGGGATAATATATGAATAGATGAATAGATGAAGAAGGAACAAATGCAACAGATAACCAGCTTTCTGAAAAAGGAACAGAAAAATTCTCATGATAAAGTAGGCTATGCATGCAAAAAACTTACAGTACTGTGGGCATCACATTAGGGTGTGATTGATGCTAAGAAGGGACTTTACATGATCAGTGAAGCTGAAAAACAAAACAATAAACCATGTAACACTTATAGCCTTATACTGTTGCCTGTTTCACCCACCTTACATTAAATGCATACATCTCCCCAAATGTTAACCCCTACACTGTTAAGAAAAGTAAGCATCACTTTCAACTTTTACCTTACAACAATAAAAAGTAAGTTGCTTTTAGATGTATTATCACATCTGTAGACAATCTAAGACAGATCTGTCTTGCAGGCATAAGTTTAGAAAGTTAAGTAATTCGTATTTTCTCTCTCTGTCTTCAAGTCATAACATTTTTGAGAAATGTTAGAAAAAATGTACTCATTTGAGTACAGACTATATATGTCTTCACTCTTGAGTGCTACAAAGCACTGGATTATGAGAAACACAGACTATGCCTGTCTGGTTACCTATGAAAACATTGAGCATGTGAAATATTGAACACCATATGGTCGATATTTCACATGCTCGATCACTGTAAAGTAAGAAAAAAAACAACAAACATGAATACGTTATTGCAGGGGGCAACCCCCTGCACCCCCATACCCCCACACCTAAATATACCAACTCTGAGATCGCGCTACAGCAGGGAATAGGAATAATTCCTGTTCTGCACTGTATTGTTGGTGTAGCACGATCTCGGAGTTGGTATATTTAAGTAGGGGGATCTGGGGGGCATAGCCCCCTACATGGGGGGTGCAGGGGGGTCTTGCCCCCTGCAATAACGTCTTCGTGTTTGTTGTTTTTTTTTTTTCTTCTTACTTTACAGTGATTGAACATGTGAAATGTCGACCATATGGTCTCAACCATATGGTGTTTGATATTTCACATGCTCGATGTTTTCATAGGTAACCGCCTGGCAGAGGTTACCAGAGTTCATAATCAAATTTTATACCTTATGTTTGTGAGGTTAAGATTTAAAAAAAAAAGTTATCGAATTATCATTTAAGACATAAGCAAACACGCACTTATATAAAAGAAAATAAACCATATTAGCATGTTCCTAGTTATAAATATTATACATCACATATGTTTTGTATAACTACCATTAATCCAACATCACATACATTTTTCAATCCCTGCCTTCCCTTAAATCTCACTTCTCCTGCAAAGCATTATTCTGCATGTATTATTCCCACAATGACATTTTTTATGTAATGTGCTGCTACACTTTTCTAAAGATCCCACTTCTAGTTCTTTTATCTCTGTTACAACGTTCAATACTTAAGATAAATGATTTAGACTTTGATGATTTCCATTTTCTATTAACTGCTTTTATGGTAGGCACTAGGTTTAAACTTAGCACGGCATTTGTGTGTCTAGGTAATTCAGATTTCATATCCCATCTCAAAAAATAATTTCCTTAATTGAACCCATTTGCTCACCAATATTTCCAACAGAGTACTCTGTGGGGAAATTTTGAAGTGTGCCAACTCGTTTCATTCCCAAAACATATGTTCCCACTTACCTCTTTCTTTTGTAACACACTCCCAACATTTGCCATTTACCTGAAGAAAAAGTCTTTGAAGTCTGCTTGGCATATACAATACCTATGCAAAAACTTCCAACCGAAAATCTTAAATCTTCTAGACATTGTTGCATACTTGGAGCCATACATATGCCCTTCCATTGTTTTCATTCTGCATTGGTTATCCAATCTCCTTTTCAAATCTTTTCTAACCTCCTCTGATTGATTCCTAAAATTATTGTGCAATATTTTATATTCCGTACTAATTATCCCTCTTTTATCAGCAGCTTCTGTTCTAGATTCAACCAAAAACTCTACCACATCTTTCACTTAAGATTCCCCTTTTCCATTTGCTTTGCTTATACCCGGATATCAATCCCTAATGGAGAAGCCAATCTCTAGCCTGCACTCCAAATGTCTCCTTGGCCCCTTCCCATACTATTACCTTTCTCTTGTTAGTTATTTGCTCCCAATATCTTTGTTCCTTTGCAAGTTTTCTAAAATAAATTCCAGCCCCCTCTTGCCTATTCACTGTAGCCTTACTTACAGTCATCCCTATTTCTAAAATCTCCTTTCTACATTTTCGTGTTTCTCTTAGTTCTTAGAATACTTTCCACTGTTTTATGAATATAGTATTCTGCATGGCTGTTGTTATTTTCCTTACGGATCTGCATCCAAAATCCCACTTTCTCCTTATTTCTTGAATTTCTCCCATTTCATCTTAACTTTCCACTTTGAATTATTTCTTTCTGCTTCTGTTATGTATGTGAGACTTAAACGTGTAGCTCTAAAATACCCCTTCAAATAAGGTAATCCTAAACTCTGAGGCTAAGATTATAACCATTATGACAACCCTGCCCCGATTCATCTGTTTTCACCATTTTGTCTATTATATTGTTGGATAATCTCTCTTTTCAAACATTTTCTATATTTTGATTTTGCATTTTCATATCTTTTTTCTTCACTTATAAATTTAGACAGTCTTGTCAAACTGCTTTTTACTATATTATTCTTAACCTACTTGGATGACCACTGTTATAATAAATGAAATCATTGCTATATATTTCCTTTTTAAACACTTTACTCATTTTTCTATTACTTCTTTTTTTCAACCTATACAGCTAAGAATCAAATATTTTCCTAAGTAGCAACCAGTTTAAATTCTAAAAACCTCACTTGCAAAATTAAAATGATTGCGAAATTAAAAATGGATGCTCATAAATGTAGGTTTCTGTTTAGATTCATAGATTAGTACTAAGCTAATTCATTGCGAAGCATCTTACACTTAGCCAATTACCCCTTGTGAGACTCAAACCCTGCACCTTGTGTTTGTAAGGCAAACACCTTAACCATTAAGCCACTGTCCCAACCCCCTGATTCATTGAAGGAACTACAGTTAGGGGATGAAACCTGGGTAGCTGTTTTAGAGTGATGTGATGATAAAATCATATGGACTGATATTATTTTGGGTGCAGTCAATTTGCTTTTTAAATATGCATATGTAGGTGTGTGTGTGTGTGTGTGTGTGTGTGTGTGTGTGTGTGTGTGTGTGTGTGTGTGTGTGTGTGTGTGTGTGTGTGTGTGTGTGTGTGTGTGTGTAAATATATATATATATATATATATATATATATATATATATACACATATACATAGAGTGAGAGGAAGAGAGAATGATATATAGAAGATAGATAGATAGATAGATAGATAGATAGATAGATAGATAGATAGATAGATAGATAGATAGATGCTAAACAATCAAATTGCAAGCTACCACCTGCTTTCTATGCATGGGAAAAAGTTAATGCAGATCACCCGGACTTCATTTTCTGTCACAGATCCCTACTCCCTCCCACACTTCCAATAAACTGCTTCAATCTTGAAAATCCATTTATTAGGGAAAAACTCTCAAATAAAGATATAATTACATCAAAACAAAGCAAAGAAAATCAAATCAATACACCGCAACTTGTACATCTTATTAATTCTGCATAAAAAATAATCAAAAAACTAAGAGAACAAACTAGGACTCAGGCCTATGGCGCTAATGAAACACTCTTTACATTAATAAAAGTACTAGAATTGAAATGAAAGTGAGAGCATTATCCGAAAGTAGAAAATGAAGCAGAATGGGAAGAGTCTGAATGTGAAAAACGTAAAACAAAACAGTCGCCATAACAACAAAAAGCAGCTGCACAAATGCAGTAGAAAGACTCGGCCAGACCTCAGAGCTGTGTGAAGATACAGTACACTAAAGTAAAGCACTGAATGAATGCAAATGCATAGTAAACAGAAATAAAACACACTTAAACTTACCATAGCAATCCAATTAAATAAAGGGAACAAGTATAATGCCATAGGCATAAACCAACCTTTAAGAAAAAATGATGGGGTGTGAGGGGAGCATTACTGATAAAATATGTTTTTTTTTTCAGTTCTTAGGATTTGCCACAAAAAGTATTACCCATTTGAATATTTTCAGGGCACAGCAAGCATACCATCAGCTAAATCATGTTATAAAATATGCAGGGAGGGCATTACTGCTTGCAGATATGTCTTTTATTTCTTTCAAACCAGAATTGCACACAGTTAAAAAGCTATAACCAACCTTGCACATTACCATTTAGTTAAAATGGGCAGATGAACTATATTACATTAAAATACATTAGAAACATATAAGTAGCACACAAATTAGTATATGTAAAATTAAAACTGCAAAAATAGAGATACCCGTTTTATAAGTGCAGTAAGATACTTGGGTTTATGCATAATACAGTTACTACCGCACATCCAGGGTTGGAAACCACAAGCTGCCCCCTAGGCATGCGATAATATCTGTCCTATGGACACAGCCATGCTTTACTGCATACATACACATGCATACACATACACACACATTCATACAGATATAGCTATAGTAACATGTTGGAACAAACTATTGACAAAATGTGTATATGCCTTTAAATGTGCCTTATGAATGGAAAGTTCCCACAATGTTAGGCATCTGTCAGGATTAGACAGCTAACAAGAAACTAACACTTATTGTGATGTGTCTGTAAGAAGCCTGAAAGGAGGCAATAGGAAGTTAGTTCCTCAAGCTGAAGATCAACGGACAGGTCAGCAGGAGCTTCTCCAAAGACCTAGGCTACATGCAGTACAGCAGCCCAGACGGTGCCTATTGTACAAGTCTAGGTGGTGGTAATAACTAACCTTATCTGGGCATGAGAGAGGCCTGCAGTCCTGCACAAATTTTCAAGTGCAGCGTGTTGCTAGAAGTGCAAAATAGACTGCATGCATGTGTAGGAGAGAATATGGAAGGTACTCTTTCTGTTCATTTGAAAGCTGTTGTTTTCATTTTCCTCTTGGGTGTTAAAATAAAATGTGATTTTTTTTTTTTTTTTATCTGCCGCCTCTGGTGCTTCCTTGGACTAAGAAACAAATATGCAACTAAAACTAATTCTACAAGGACATCTGCTGGGCAAAACCTGAACTGTTTTGAGATACTGTATGAAAATTCAAGATAATACAAAGGATATTAATAAACAAAAATGGATATCAAAAGGTTAAGATATATAAAATAGTATACTGTGCATAAATACATTCAAAACACAGTCGCCCATTTTCTAAGGAC
Source organism: Protopterus annectens (assembly GCF_019279795.1). NCBI lineage: Eukaryota > Metazoa > Chordata > Ceratodontiformes > Protopteridae > Protopterus > Protopterus annectens. The sequence continues at coordinate 1,202,811,452 of NC_056726.1, forward strand.
AGTAATGCCTGAGAGGGTGGGCACTACATGGGAAATAATAGACCTGCTAGTAGTGGTGTATCTGTTGTGGCATCAGTCCTTATCACAATGCAGTCCTGTCCATAATTTTCTTTGCTCACACACCCTCTCTCAGTCATTACTGCTTACAAATTTTGCATTCTAGTGCGACATCCATTAAGGCTCATACAGTCATACTGGACCTGTCCGCACATCCCTTTTACTGCGTTGTGAGATCGCCCATTCCGTAGTTACTATCTGTTCTGCTACATATTGTTATTATTACTCTTTCTAGTTTGTAACCACCATGCTGACCTGAAGATGGTCTGTTTGGACAAGTGCTCTCTACCGCAGGTAATATATTATAAATAAAATAAATAAACTCTTCAACAAAAAGTTAACATTAAATCAGTTTATGTCAATAATTTGCCTCTCACTTAGTCATCAGAACTCATAAAACTCACAGAATTGTGTATGTGCTTTAGGTAAGTAATCTATGCATTAGTGCTTTACTTGAATCCGCATGGAAAATATGCAATGAATGCAGGATATATCATTTTTCTTCATATTTAATAATTCAGGTACCTTTGTTTCACCAGAACAACTTTGCTTTTCCTCCTTGTTTTAATTGAAAAGTGTTCAGTGTTGTTATTCCCTCTTCCTCGGCTCCGTCATATGGAGGGAAGAGTCACACTACACTAATTTTAGGTCTTTCTGCAACAACATTCACAGCCAGGAAATAAATGTTTGTATCCACACAATTCACATTTCAGCAAGAGTTCTTTGAAGACAAATATTCAACAGAAGGTCTGGCTGTGTCGTCTTACCTTAATTCAGAGACCATATAACATTTGGAGTTTAAACAAAATAAAGAAATGAGTCCACAAACAGATTAGATATAGCCAGCTCAATTACTTTAGTAACTTCAGGTTCCACACTGCATATCCAGCAGGAACTGCGTCTCTTAATACATCTTGAAAAATTATATTATGAGCTTGCTGCTATACAGGCCTTAAAATACAAACAGATACTATATGCAGGGCTACCAACTCAGGATCAATATTCCACGGCACAGTGTTGTGTCTGTGACTGCTATAGGTGTTTCAAATGGTGAAGTGGGTGGTTCTGGTGCCACTGTTGTCAAGCCTGTGGGGTCCATTCTGCACCGCAGCCACAGTGACAGCTTAAGGGTATATATATATATATATATATATATATATATATATATATATATATATATATATATATATATATACACATATCTACATATATATATATATATATATATATATACACATATCTACATATATATATATATATATATATATACACACACACACACACACACACACACACACACACACACGCACACACACACAAACACACACATCTAAATATATATATATATATATATATATATATATATATATTAAAAATATATATATATATATATATATATATATATATATATATATATATATATATATACATACACACACACACACACACACACACACACACATATATATATATATATATATATATATATATATATAAACTCCTAGAAAAGTTTCTTCACAAGCAACTGTCTCTAGTCTCAGTCCCACAAGTCATCTGTCTCAAGACATACATCCTAGAGTCATCAGCAAGGGACTTTGATCCCCAGCATCTGTCTGCTAGGGTCGTATCCGTGACTGTCCAAAGTAAGGAGGCATACCATGACAGTAAGGAAAGAAGTGTAAGCAGGCATAGTAACTAATACCTATAGTTACATACATAGTTACATAGTAACTAATACCTAGGCCTTTTACTACTACAATGTCCCCTACTGCTGGTAGGTGCTTGTGTCACTCATGTGACCACCCAAAGACACACATTTATTATTGCTGTAGTGTACAGTACCTTCTGGAAAAGAACATGCTATCCACTCGCATGCACTAACGTTTTGTGCCTGTTTGTTGTTGCATCATAATGTCCTGCTGCAGTCGGGATCGGTGTGTGTCCATCTGGTGAGTTACAGCAAGGCATTAGCTGTATAAGGTACTTCACTACTATTACATGCACACTAAGAAATCTGTGCGTTCATCATGTAATATATGTCACATCCACACTCCCAAATGCAACACATATAGTACTATTAGCAACACCATGGGCATTCATGGTACAAGCAATACTGTGGCAAGAAAAGTAAGTCTGCACAGAGTTATTACCCTTGTAGCCACATCTGTACCCTTCTGCTTGTACTCATGTACTCATGTATTAAACTATGGGATCATATCTGCATGCTTGTTGCTCTCATTCTATCAACTTTACAACTGGCTACTTACATCATGTGAAAGACAGCATGTACCTGTCTATACACATGTATGTGTCTGTTGTTAGCCACTATTGAATAAATTCTGCATTAAATTACCTTAATTTAGATAAATGATTTAATGATCAGTTCTATACATGTTCCATGTACTAACACACAACCTGTTTTGTGCTTAATGTTTTTCACAGCAGTACTGTACAGATACATATATGTCCTGTTTGTGTGTGCTTCATGCCAACACAATGATCACTGTGGGCTGGGTGCAATGTTATCTTGGCTGCATATGACTCAGCAATGTCATTTTATATGTGTTCTTCCCTTCACCTACATGTCTGTTCTGCTAGTATGACATATGTAAATTTAGTGATTTATTACTAATAGTCAATCACGTAGATGAGCTGGTCCTAAAACATTTCCAGTCATGAGCCTAACAAGTAAGCATAGATAAGGGACAATAACAATACATTCGATAAGAGAACATGCATAATACACATGGAATAATTCATGCATATGGTTACAGCAAGCACACATAACTGAACAACTGATTCTGAGGTTGGAGTCCTGCAGAGCTGTGATCGCTATGCATGTATCTGGTTCATGCATGCGATACTGCTTACATCTGCTATGTCATGATGGCTCATCTGACACAATAGTCATTGTGGAGACAGTTACACTTTGGGCTGAACTTGGTCTAACAAAATCACTTATGTATGTCAGTTGGTTGCATTTTACAGCTTGAAATAGCACATTATCAAACTTCTGCAACAGTGAACTGCAAACGATTGTTCAGTTCAAGCAGGTAATTGTGCAAAATCTCTGTCTAGTTTGGTTTGGGGTTTTGTCCAATTACAGCTGTGATGTGATCTCAGCGTAATTAGCAGGGGGGTATGGGGGTGCCCCCCTCCCGAATAAAGAACTAAGTATGACTTCAGGTAGTTTGATATGTCATTTTGAGCTTCTTTGGGCCCTGGTGTGAATGTTAATGTCTTGAACATTCAATGTTCTAACATAGACCCATATATATATATATATATATATATATATATATATATATATATATATATATATATATATATACACACAGATAAAGATATATATATCTATAACTATATAAATTTCAACAACTAAGAAATGCCACGAAAACTGCCATAACCCAAGACAAAAAACAATACTTCTGCAGCCTCCAGCAAAAACACCAGAACAACCCAAAGAAATTCTGGGCAGGTTTTAACAACCTTCTGCACCCAGGCAAAACTTCCACCCCAACCCCTGAGAAACTCTTAGAGAAAGGCCAAGAAGAAGTAGCCAACACCTTTAACTCCTTCTTCACTGAGACTATCCAAACCTTAGCCAGTCACCTTACCTCCACTTCCCCACCTGCTGCTAAACTGCGACGTGACAACCCTACCCCCTTTAATTTAAAGCCAGTCTCTTCCTCCTATGTACGCTCCCTCCTAAGTAAACTCAAACCAACTACCCTAGCGGCTGACCACCTTCCTGCGAATTCTTACAAATTGCATCTGATGAAATAGCCTACCCCATATCAATCCTAATAAACAGATCTATAACTGAGATGAACATTCCCTCAATCTGGAAGACTTCCTATATCATTCCACTTCACAAAGGAGGTACCTCCTGGAAATGTCAAATTATAGACCAATAGCCATCCTGTCACCCATAGCGAAAATCATGGAAAGATGCATCCACAAACAACTTCTTCACTATCTGACCTCTAATAATCTCTTGTCCAATGCCCAGCATGGTTTTCGTCCGCACCATAGTACAACTACTGCCCTCCTTTCCTTTATTGACTCAATCAACAACAATCGCAATAACAAACTCATATCATCTGCCCTCTTTCTGGACCTATCAAAAGCATTCGATATGGTCAATCATCAATTCCTTCTCAACATCCTTGAAACCCTACGTCTGGACACTCCAGCACTAAACTGGTTCAATTCCTACCTCACTGGTAGGCAACAAGCTGTCCTATGGCAAAACAGAATATCGGGACTGCTCCCGAATACCATAGGCGTTCCTCAGGGCTCAATACTGGGTCCACTTCTGTTTTCCATCTTCATAAATGACCTTCAATCAATCATCCCTAAATCCACCTGTATACAATACGCCGACGACTCCACCTTAATCTGCTCCAACGTCTCCCTCTCGAATCTCCAAATGACCACACAACATTGTTTTGCACTAGTTGAAAAATGGTTCACTGACTTAAAACTTCTACTTAACCCATCTAAAACCAAACTATTACTTTTCTTCCCCAACGTCTTCTCACCTCTAGGTAAAGAACTCCCAAACACTAACAACACAACCTTTCATATTAAATCCACTAATGGGACCCTCATAACCCCTGTCACCAGTACCAAACTGCTAGGTGTCACTATTGATCATAAGCTCAAATTTGACATACACATTACCCAAACAGTAAAGTCTGTTAACAAAAACTAGGATCTATGTACAGAATTAAAACTTCCTAACTCCCACTACCAAATTAACTATTGCTCGTACCCATCTCCTCTCTTCCCTCCTCTATGCTTCCCGATCCTCTCTTTTCTCAATAAACGTGAACTTAACATGCTCTCTCTTGCCTATAACCACATTGCCAGATTTATTACAGGTTCCCCTTATCGAACCCATCATTGCCTTAATCTGCGAAGACTTGGCTGGTTGGAACTGCCAAATCTCCTCAAACTTAGCCAACTCGCCAAGCTTATAAAATTATCAACCATCCTGATAGAACTCCCTCATTGTGCAAAATTCTAACTCCATATACTAACCTCAATAGTCTCCGATCATCAAACAGCATCCAGATCCTAACCATTAAAGCAAAAAACTCAGGTGGGGATGCCCTTTATGCAAATTCCATTGGCAAGCAGTGGAACTCCCTGCCAAACAACCTTAGACTTACTTCTTCGCTCTATCATTTCAAAGCTAACCTTAAAGAATATCTCTCCACACAATGGACATGCCCATGTCGAGAACCTGACTAACTACATATCTCTTTACTTCTAGGTCCACTTCCTAGCCCATTTCCCTAATTGCAGATCTCTAAAATTTCTCTTTCCTTTTAGTAATAAGGAAAATCTCTGATTTCAGTCTATTTTTCAGTATCTTTAATGAAATCAATGTTCTGTGTATAATTTCCTGTCTGTCCTTTAGTCTTATATAACATCTATGTAAATTTTCATTCCTGCATATGTAAGCTGTATTCTCTTGTTGTAACAATACTTTGAATCTTGCAATTTAAATATGTACTTCTATTGTGTATTGGAGCTTTTCTCCTCGGGCCTCTACTGAAAACGGATATGTATCCAGTTAGACCAGCCCGGTTAACAAATGCAAAATAAAATAAATAAATAAATAAATAAAATAAATATATATATATATATATATATATATATATATATATATATATATATATATGTCGACTTTTCATTTTGCTTAAAATGTAGGTCTTCTTTGTTGAGAGCATTCATTGTATCGAATGTCCAGCTTGTCGAATGTCTACTGAAAAAGTTAAGCGTATGTGTAAGATATCAGTGTGTGTGTGTGTGTGTGTGTGTGTGTGTGTGTGTGTGTGTGTGTGTGTGTGTGTGTGTGTGTGTGTGTGTGTGTGTGTGTGTAAATGTGTGCAAGTGTTTTAATTAGTGGAACTGTTAGGGAAAGAGTTTTTAAGGAAATGTGTGGGGTTAGGGTTGGGGCATGCGCACGGTTAAGGTTAGAGTTAGCAGACATGAGTAAGGTGGTGTGGGGGGGGGTTGTGTTCACCCAACAGTGACTGATGAAAGTGGTGTCGATCATTTTGTTGCTCAAGTTTACCTGCATCCATATGTCTGTACACATACACAAACACACACATGTATGTGATTATACAATGATAATGCAACCTAAATTAAGAAGATCAAATGTAAAGAATCTCTGAAAAAAACTCAGACAGAAAGCTGAACTGAAAAAAAAAGAAATTAGCACATATTACATCACCCAAGCCAAAAAATTCACACATTTTGAAATTACATCAAGAAACCCCCACACACACACACCCTGAACTTTTACATACCAATTCCATGGCTGCACGAACATGAAGGAAGAAGCAAAACCTTAAAGCAAATCACTGCTGGCGTAGAATGAAACACCCCATCAGTAGTGAATTCCCTTAACTACACCAGCACACAGAAATAAAACACTGAAAAATCAACAAACACCCAGCTTCTTAAATGCCAAATAGTAAAACAAAGTCCCTTAAAACAGTCGACTACATAAAAGTAGATAAAAAGACAGACCAGCCCTACAACTGTACAATACTCCTTTACCTTCAGAAAATAGCACTGCAACTATTCAGCATTATCTTCTGCAAAAATATTATAAATATATATATTTGTGTGCATGTGTATTAGTGCGTGCATGCATGTGCGTGCATGTGCATGAGTGCATCTGTGTCAGTGAGTGTGCGAGAGTGTGAGTGAGCATGGCAGTGCTAAGATTATAACCTCTAAACAAATGTGGATTTACTATGTATGATATGATTGTGTCACTTTTCATTAGTATGTATGATATGCTTGTGTTAATGTGGATTTACTATGTATGATATGATTGTGTCACTTTTCATTAGTATGTATGATATGATTGTGTTAATGTGGATTTACTATGTATGATATGATTATGTTAATGTGGATTTTCTATGTATGATATGATTGTGTTACTTTTCATTAGTATGTATGATATGATTGTGTTACTTTTCATTAGTATGTATGATATGATTGTGTTAATGTGGATTTAATATGTATGATATGATTTTGTTACTTTTCATTAGTATGTATGATGTGATTGTGTTAATGTGGATTTGCTATGTATGATATGATTGTGTTACTTTTCATTTGTATGTATGATATGACTGTGTTACTTTTCATTAGTATGTATGATATGATTGTGTTACTTTTCATTAGTATGTATGATATGATTGTGTTCCTTTTCATTAATATGTATGATATGATTGCGTTAATGTGGATTTACTATGTATGATATGATTCTTTTCATTAGTATGTATGATATGATTGTGTTGCTTTTCATTAGTATGTATGATATGATTGTGTTGCTTTTCATTAGTATGTATGATATGATTGTGTTACTTTTCATTAGTATGTATGATATGATTGCGTTAATGTGGATTTACTATGTATGATATGATTTTGTTACTTTTCATTGGTATGTATGATATGATTGTGTTGCTTTTCATTAGTATGTATGATATGATTGTGTTACTTTTCATTAGTATGTATGATATGATTGTGTTAATGTGGATTTACTATGTATGATATGATTTTGTTACTTTTCATTAGTATGTATGATGTGATTGTGTTACTTTTCATTAGTATGTATGATATGATTGTGTTAATGTGGATTTAGTATGTATGATATGATTTTGTTACTTTTCATTAGTATGTATGATGTGATTGTGTTAATGTGGATTTGCTATGTATGATATGATTGTGTTACTTTTCATTTGTATGTATGATATGACTGTGTTACTTTTCATTAGTATGTATGATATGATTGTGTTACTTTTCATTAGTATGTATGATATGATTGTGTTCCTTTTTATTAATATGTATGATATGATTGCGTTAATGTGGATTTACTATGTATGATATGATTCTTTTCATTAGTATGTATGATATGATTGTGTTGCTTTTCATTAGTATGTATGATATGATTGTGTTACTTTTCATTAGTATGTATGATATGATTGTGTTACTTTTCATTAGTATGTATGATATGATTGTGTTAATGTGGATTTACTATGTATGATATGATTTTGTTACTTTTCATTAGTATGTATGATATGATTGCGTTAATGTGGATTTACTATGTATGATATGATTTTGTTACTTTTCATTGGTATGTATGATATGATTGTGTTGCTTTTCATTAGTATGTATGATATGATTGTGTTACTTTTCATTAGTATGTATGATATGATTGTGTTAATGTGGATTTACTATGTATGATATGATTTTGTTACTTTTCATTTGTATGTATGATATGATTGTGTTACTTTTCATTAGTATGTATGATATAATTGTGTTAATGTGGATTTACTATGTATATGATTGTGTTACTTTTCATTAGTATGTATGATATGATTGTGTTACTTTTCATTAGTATGTATGATATGATTGTGTTAATGTGGATTTACTATGTATGATATGATTATGTTAATGTGGATTTACTATGTATGATATGATTGTGTTACTTTTCATTAGTATGTATGATATGATTGTGTTACTTTTCATTACTATGTATGATATGATTGTGTTAATGTGGATTTACTATGTATGATATGATTATGTTAATGTGGATTTACTATGTATGATATGATTGTGTTACTTTTCATTAGTATGTATGATATGATTGTGTTACTTTTCATTAGTATGTATGATATGATTGTGTTACTTTTCATTAGTATGTATGATATGATTGTGTTAATGTGGATTTACTATGTATGATATGATTTTGTTACTTTTCATTAGTATGTATGATATGATTGTGTTACTTTTCATTAGTATGTATGATATGATTGTGTTAATGTGGATTTACTATGTATGATATGATTTTGTTACTTTTCATTTGTATGTATGATATGATTGTGTTACTTTTCATTAGTATGTATGATATAATTGTGTTAATGTGGATTTACTATGTATATGATTGTGTTACTTTTCATTAGTATGTATGATATGATTGTGTTACTTTTCATTAGTATGTATGATATGATTGTGTTAATGTGGATCTATTATGTATGATATGATTTTGTTACTTTTCATTTGTATGTATGATATGATTGTGTTACTTTTCATTAGTATGTATGATATAATTGTGTTAATGTGGATTTACTATGTATATGATTGTGTTACTTTTCATTAGTATGTATGATATGATTGTGTTACTTTTCATTAGTATGTATGATATGATTGTGTTAATGTGGATTTACTATGTATGATATGATTTTGTTACTTTTCATTAGTATGTATGATATGATTGTGTTACTTTTCATTAGTATGTATGATTTGATTGTTTTACTTTTCATTAGTATGTATGATATGATTGTGTTAATGTGGATTTACTATGCAGATCAGTTGCTACTTGGTGCGCAGATCAACACTTCTGTGGCCCATCATGTTTCAGCTTAGTGTTCATATTGGAATATGGATCCACGTGCCTGGTGTGGCGATAAAGTCCACAGCCATCTGATTTTCTGGCACCAAAGTAAAGTACGTAACATGCTGAACCACTGACATTAGATTTCCTTTAAACTGCCAGTCCCTGACTATATCATACATTTGTCTCTTAGACTGCTGACGATACCCTGATGCTAGAAAGAACCTCTTCATCACAGGGCTTTAAAAGCATTTCCAGCAATATATAGCTTGTCAGCATTAAGGCACTGGGAATAAGTCAGTTGGATAAGGAAAGTGTAGGCAAATGCACCCAAGTTATGACATCAAGGTCAAATTTAAATGGCTTAAGAATAGCACTCGCAAGACTATGATCATCTGAAGTTTGACACATTAATATTCAAAAAGTTAAACGTAAGAGTACATTTTCTACTTTTCCTGTGCATAACAGCATAGAGTTTGTATATTTTAAATATTTTCCCTTTGACTGCTATAGTTTATTCAATGTATCAAAGTTAATTTGATTTGTAAACTGCTGAGCTAATTGCAGGTAAACACAATCAACATGTCATAGTGGGGCTGACAGAAGTTGTGACTGATGACACATTAAGATATAAAGATGCTCTGCAAGGTCAACTGTGTTGAATGAAAGCCTTTTAATTTTGCTGCAGTAATAGTCATGTGAAATGTGAGTGACGTAATTTCCAGTGTGCTGATAGAAATGCATCAGCTGACTTATAAAAAAACTGACTGTCAGAAAAAGCACTTGATGATTCAAACTGAATTGTCCACCCCCATTGTTTAGGCAGTGCCAACATAGTAAACCTAACAATGTAACAAAGCAAGCAAAGGAAAAATATAGAAGTGTTATCCGGTTTCCTCCCACATACCAAAGACATGCTGCAGGTGGATTGGACACACTAAAATTGGCCCTAGGTGTGAGTGTGTGTGTGCCTTCTGTGGAAGGTTAGGCGCTGGGCTGGCAACTCGACACTGTAAACCTCCACTGCCAGTCATGATCGGACAAGGTGATCCACTGTGGCGACCCCTAACCGGGAAAAACCGAAAGAAGAAGAAGATTGATGAACCTAAACAAGAAACTTAACTCCTGCCAAGCCTTTCTCACACTGAAGGACATTGATGCCTGTGCAGTGAATGAGACATGGTTTCATTCACTCCAATGGAGTTCAGGAAATTTACACTGGGCGGAGCCTAAGCATTCTGACAGAATCAACTTATGTCTTCACATTTCAAATAAATGTTCATATCTCTGGAACCATAGGGGTTATGAAAGAATTATAAATGGCAAACTCTTCAGCACAAACCATTTTATAGTGGTAGTATTCTTTAGGTTCCAGGTCTTAAACTAAATTTTATAAGTCACAGTAGATAAAGTAACTATTACATTTGTAATATTTTGTTAACAACTTACAATATCTCAGCAACCACTCAAGTTGCACACATACTGTCAGCAGCATTTTATTCATCTAGCTGAGAGCTTTCATTTGAGGCTAAGGAGTTCTGTCTGTTACCTGGTTACTGAGATATTTAGAAAAATGTAAAAATTATATCTATATAAAATAATATAATAAAAACAACAGTTAATATCAATTTACCTACACTAGACAGAGGTCAAATATTAATACAGTTGATTTTCCTATTGTGTAAGCTTTAAGATAAAATGTTTTAAAAGCTTGTACATAGTATGGATTTGGAATTATTGAAGCAAATATGAACAAGCAATATTTGACTCCTAGAGACGTCAGTAGGAGTTAACTGCAGATTTACCTGGAGGCGTCACTCAGATGTAATGAGTTAAAATAACAGAGAGCACTCTAGCTGTGCAGAGATATAATGCCTTCCACATGTTTAGACTAGCTACTATGAAGGAGGGGAAACAAGTTGGAAGTATGTCAATCTCCATGCAGAAGACACTCACATTAAGGCTGGTAAAGCAGCATGATGCACTAGAACTTCTTCATGTCCAAATAACCATCAGAGAGGTCCAGTACCATATATTATCTAGCTAAAGCCACAACACTTATCTACAGGAACTAGAATCACTCAGTATTAAATCCAATGCCACTTTCAAAGGTGATCTAAACTATCCAGCTATAGATTGGGAAACGTACACCACCACTAGTGTACAAGCACAGAGATTCCCGGGCTTTGTCAATATAAATGCCCAAGAGCAATTAGTCAGAGTGCCCACTAAGGGGAATAACATCTTGGATTTTTGTCCTTACTAATGTGGGGGCATCTTGCACCATTCCTTGCATATCTTCATTACTTGTGAGGTTTAACCTTAAACCTGCCTCCTTTGAAATAAAATTGAAAGCAGAGATCCCTTACACACTTGGTACATTTGGAAATTTCTCTACCCTTAAGTGATACACTGTCAAGCTTCAAGTCCCCAACAAACCCAGTTGCTGAATACACAGAAACATACCACCACACTATACCAGCATGTAAACAGCTCTATAAATGGAGCTGCACCTTGTAGGAATAAGTGCAGGGCAAACCCCAGAATTAAACCCACATGCTGGAACCATATAGCCACAAGCTGTATAATAAAGGGAAGAGGATTTTAACCAAAAGTAAGAAGAGGAATTCCCAGAATGCTAAAGCCCTTGTCAGTGAGATAAACAAAAAACACAGGCGCTAAAATAGCTACCAAGTCAAATACAATCTCAAGGCCTTTTTTAGTTATGTTTGTAATGTCAGAAGCACAATGCAGCAATGATGATTATGAACAACGCTGCATACACTGTGGCTAAAGATTTAGCCAACCTACATGAGGATAAATTCAGCCCTCTCTCCCCTTCATTTGCCCCTGAAGATATATCTGAAACTGTCTCTCCAACTATCAAACAAGACCAAGTCCTAAAAGGGCTATCAAAAGCTAAAACTACTACACTGATGGGTCCTAACCATTTCCCTGGATGCATCTTAAATAGTATGAAGAATGATTTAGCCACACCCCTAACAACACTGTTCAATTTCAGCCTCCATACAGGTTTTGTACCAACTGAATGGAGAACAGCTACAGTCATTCCCCTGCAAAAGGGAATAAGGGAGGGGCTTCCAGAGACCCAGGCAACTATAGACCTACAAGTTTGTCCTGCCACATATGCAAATCCATAGCATCTTAGGATCATAGGAAGTTACTAGTCTAATGGCCCAGGGCCCTTACAAGCCTAGCCAAGTTCTACCCTTATTTCCATGATCAGGATATATGCAAATCTATAGCATCATAGAATCATAGGAAGTTACTAGTCTAACGGCCTAGGGCCCTTACAAGCCTAGCCAAGTTCTACCCTTATTTCCATGATCAGCACCTATTGCTCCTGTCAAAGAGGTACACAGGCAGAACCCCTAAGGTGAATTTATGGTTACCCATCCAATTATCTAGATTGGGTCAATGAGGTGCGACATGAAGTGGGAGTCTGTTCCAAAAGTTTGGTAACCTCTGGGAGACAAATCTGTCCCTCCAGAAGGTTCTATTAATGTCACATACCAGGTTAAGGTCTTTAGAGCAAGTAACCCGTGTATCATTTGACTTATGGATATGCAGCATTTCCAATAAAGCAGGGTCAGAGACTGCCTTGTATGCAAGGTAGAGATTGTCTCCGAGTACAAACGACACCATGTATAGCCAAAAGAACAGCGTTGGGAAAAAGCAGCACACCTCTGTTCTAAGTTATGGACTAACATCCTGGTAGAATGGGATGTGATAAAATTGTGTACAGTTAAAAAAGATATCACCGATGTTTGTAATAACTTAGTGACATCGATAGAAAGAACACGTATTGAATCTTGTTTATGTGAGATTCAAGATAAATTCGGTGTATTTGAGAAAAAGCTAATAGAACAAAAAATGTATAAAATTCAAAGAGACCTTCGAGATTATGAAAAAGGCGCTGCCTTTTTTAGGCAAACCAATCTTCGATCTAGATCTCGGGTCCATTTTCAGGAAGGGGAGGGTGCAAGGAGAGAGACAAACAGGATTGATAGCAGTATGGAAGCATCTTCAACTGAAAATATTAGGTACCATAGTGACGGTGAAGATGTGAGAGACTACCGTCCCGTTCCTATACCCACTAACGGACATTACATGCAGCACAATTTTAATTGTGTGGTGAGAATAATAGGCAACAGAAAAGAAGTTATTCAGAAGGTGAGCCCCAGAGAGAGGGCCAACAGCGGCAATGGCGGAACAACAAGAGGACCAAATGGTATTGACTGTTCGTTGAATAATGCAAACTTTATTGTGAATTTGTCTGGTTTCTCTTTAAATGAACATTTATGCAATGTGTTAAAGCATGGTTTGAAATTTGTGCCAACAGTAATACCAAAATAGTATGAATGTAAAATTGAATTGTATAAGTTGGTCAGAAAATTTCATTTATGGTATTATTTTAACACGCAATGCAATGTATCAACAAATAATGAGAATTATTATAGTGATACGCGGGATAGTGATGAGAGCCTGCTTGAGACTGATTCTTTTGAATCGTTTATTTCTTGTAACAGTGAAATGAATGCATATTGTCTTATAGACACTTCACCTGTTAGTAGTAAGAGCAGGTTTATGCCACCTTGTATTCATGAAGGTATTAAAAAATGTTCATTCGATAGCTGATTTTGAATTAGATATGTTGTTTAGAAATTTTAATAAAAATAAGGTTGTATACAATTTGTCAAAACATGAATGGTTACCTTTGGTGAATTTTTCTAAACAAAGAGAATTAATTATTAAACCTTCAGACAAAGGTAACAAAATAGTGGTGATGTATTATGAGCAATATCTAAAAGATGTGTCTAGAGTTGTTAGATGATAGGACAATATATGAGATAGTAAACGAAGATAGAATAGAAGAATCAAAGAAAAGCTATATGCATTTAATTCAAAAAGGCTTGAGATTGGGCTATTGGACTTATGATGTTACCAATAAACTTACATGTGAAGGTAAAGGGCCAGCCTATTTTTATTGTTTGCACAAAATCCTTAAAGACCTAAGGAACCCACCAGGTAGGCCTATAGTTTCTGCTACCAAATACTTCTTACACAATGTGGGGGGTGATTTTACATAAAGTGTTACTAAAGGAAGTAATGCAGCTTCCATCCTACATTAAAGATTCTTTTGATTTTTTGGAGAAAGTAAAAAATATTAAATGGAAGGATGGCATATATTGGTTCACATTAGATGTTAAGAGCCTTTACACTAATATCAGACACAATTTTGGGCTTAAAGCCCTTAGACTTCAAATGGGTTGCATACTTTAACATAGTATATTTTAGAATTAATACAATTTAGTTTGGAAAATAATTTTTGTTTTGAAGATCAAATATACCATCAAGTACAAGGGACAGCAATGGATTCTCCCTTTGCTCCCATGTACGCTAATCTTTTTATGGGTATGAGGGAAAGAGAATATATATACAATAATTATTTTTTTAAAAATATGCGAGACTTTATTTTAGGTTTATTGATGATTTGGTTTTCTTATGTGAGGATGGTGTACACTTAGTAGCACATTTTGTGGAGGAAATACAATGGAATAGGTTTCAGATAGCAAATACAATGGAATAGGTTTCGGATCGCAAATACAATGGAATGGGTTTCGGATAGCAAATACAATGGAATAGGTTTCAGATAGCAAATACAATGGAATAGGTTTGGGATAGCAAATACAATGGAATAGGTTTCAGATAGCAAATACAATGGAAAAGGTTTGGGATAGCAAATACAATGGAATAGGTTTGGGATAGCAAATACAATGGAATAGGTTTCAGATAGCAAATACAATGGAATAGGTTTGGGATAGCAAATACAATGGAATAGGTTTCAGATAGCAAATACAATGGAATAGGTTTCAGATAGCAAATACAATGGAATAGGTTTCGGATAGCAAATACAATGGAATAGGTTTGGGATAGCAAATACAATGGAATAGGTTTCAGATAGCAAATACAATGGAAAAGGTTTCGGATAGCAAATACAATGGAATAGGTTTCAGATAGCAAATACAATGGAATAGGTTTGGGATAGCAAATACAATGGAATAGGTTTCAGATAGCAAATACAATGGAATAGGTTTGGGATAGCAAATACAATGGAATAGGTTTCAGATAGCAAATACAATGGAATAGGTTTGGGATAGCAAATACAATGGAATAGGTTTCAGATAGCAAATACAATGGAAAAGGTTTCGGATAGCAAATACAATGGAATAGGTTTCAGATAGCAAATACAATGGAATAGGTTTGGGATAGCAAATACAATGGAATAGGTTTCAGATAGCAAATACAATGGAATAGGTTTGGGATAGCAAATACAATGGAATAGGTTTCAGATAGCAAATACAATGGAATAGGTTTGGGATAGCAAATACAATGGAATAGGTTTGGGATCGCATAGTTAATACAACGTCCACACGCCTTGATTCTCCTTATACGAAATTTGACACTCTTAGAATTGACAACTTCTAACCCTAAAAAAAAAAAAATGATGCCCTGTTGTAACCTCTCTATCTTACTGTAAATATTATATCACAAAATCATACTATGTATTGTTACTAATTGATACCTTGCTTGCTTTATATTGTTATGTTTCTGTTGTAAAGAGCTTTTCTCCCCGGGCCTCCGCTGAAAATGGACATATATCCAGTCGGATTATCCCGGTTAACAAATGTAAAATAAAATAAATAAAATAAAATTTGATGGTTTACAATGTGGACAGGAAGTTTCATTCTTAGATATTAAATTGCATGGAGTAGTAGGTGAGTGTATAAAAACGAATATACACAGGAAGTTTAATGAGGTGAATCAATTTTTAATGGGCACTAGTTGTCACCCAAAACATACATTGGAATCATTACCATTTGGGGAATTTTTAAGAATATCAAGATTGTGCAATGATGATGGTATATTTAAGAAGGAACTAGAACAGACTGCAGCAATGTTCAGGAATAGAAGATATGATGTGAAAATTATTGATAGGGATGTGAAGCATGTATTAAATATCAGATAGGGAAGAGATAAAATAATTAAATATGGAAAGGAATGTAATAATAGAAGGAATAAGGTGGATACTGACACCTTATTCTTAGTTTTAGGATAGATATAATGTGATGAGTGAAAATATTAAATAGACCATGCTCCATTATTGGGAATTTTTGAGAAGTTTTTATGAATTAGATTGGCTGGTGAATAAAAAATTAGTATTCTCGTATAAAAAAGGAAGAAGTATACAAGATTTGGTAGTACACACTAAATTTCAAAGGCCAGACATGAATATGTCTGCGCAGCTTTGGAATAAAGGGACTAGATCTTGTAGAAAGTGTAGGGGATGTCCTTATGTAGTAAATACTTTTCAGACTTTAAATGGCAACCCTTTTAGTGTAAATGGGGAATACAATTGAAGAACAGAAGGGGTAGTGTATGCAATTAAATGCACGTGTATTATGTTCTATATTGGACAAACAAAAAGAGTATTCAAAGTTAGACTGCTAGAACATTTGAGAGACTTCAGGTCAGGTAAGATAGAAAGCCCCTTAGCCCAGCATTTCAGAAGTTACCATAACAGAGATCCTGAAGGACTTAAGGCAACTATTTTAGAACAGATTTGTTTAAAAAAATAATAATAAGGAAGTTCACAGATATAATCTCTTGAAAAAGGAAACTATATTTATTTTAAAATATGGAACACTGATGCCAAAGGGATTGAATACTGAATGTTGCTGGAAAAGTGTCGTATGAAATTAAATATGGTCACTTTAAAAGTTTTAATTGATGTTTTAATTGATCTTTTTATTGTTTAATTGTTAATTGATTGAAGCTGCTGGCATTATAAAAATGACTGCTGAATCTGTGAGGCGCTAAAGAATTAAAAAGTTCTTTTGGCTATATGTGGTGTTGTTTGTGTCGAAGCACTTATTCTTGGTGTTGTTTAGCTGTATTGTCTCTGAGTAGTCTGTATAAAACAGAATAAAGTGACAGTGATTTCAGATGATCCACATAGGACAGATGCTGAAGACCTTGAATTTTCCTTGTGAGGAACCTTTATGGTCTCTCCAGTTGCTGCAGGTGATTGGAAAGGTACATACCAAAAGGGGTGCTGTACTCAATTATTGACCTGATGACGGAATGGAACAGGGACATTATAACTTCTTTTTTTCTGGAGCCAATGCCCTTACGTATGAGATAAGCAATATAGAATGCCCGTCTTACCACTGTGGAGACATGGTGGTCAAAAGTAAGGTTGCTGTCAATCTGTGTGCCCAGGTCTCTCACCACTGAGTGTGTACTTAGGGTGTTGTTATTGATGTGGTAGTTGGCAGGAACATCGCTCTTACCAAAATGGATTATGATACTTTTTTTTGTATTGAGTTTAAGGCCATGACTTTGGCACCAATCATTTGTTTGTGTAAGACCCTCTTGTAGGATGTTGACATCATTTGGAGATTCTATGACCGCTCCCAGTTTGCAGTCATCAGCAAACCTTGTCAGCCACACACCTTTAGTTTTTGCTTGTACTTCAGAGAAATAGCTTCCAAACAGTAGAGATCCCAGGACTGATCTCTGTGGAACACCACTGGTTACAAGTCTGCTACTGGAGTTGGATTCCCCTCTTTTGACTATATGAGTTATATTAGTGAGCCAGTTAGTGACCCATCTAATGATATAAGGGTTGACACCTAGCTGTGCGAGTTTGTCAATGATGCCTGAGTGGGGGATAGTGTCAAATGTCTTGGCTAAGTCTAGGTAGGCTGTATGCACAGATTTCCCCTCATCCAGAGTCTTGGTGACTGTCTTGAAGAAGTCCACCAGGTTTAACAGGCATGATCTCCCTCTGACAAATCCAAACTGAGTAGTGTCACGTGTTTGGAGACTACCTATATCTTTACTGATAAGGTCCATGGAAAGACTTGTCATGAAACTAATTACTAAGGACACAGGAGGCCTCCAAATGCTGGACCTGTTACAGTTTGGATTTGTCAAGGGCAGGTTGTGCTTACTTAACCTGGTGGACTTTTTTGAAAAGGCCAGTAAAGCAACAGATAAAGGTAAATGGTACACACCACATACCTTGACCTGGCCAAAGCTTTTGATACAATCCTTCACTCAGGCATAGTAGAAAAGCTAAATAAAATGGATTGGCAACTGGCTCACAGATATTGCACAGGAAATCAAAATAAGGAAGTTAACTCCAAAAAGTGACAAGTGACCAACTGAGTCCCCAGGATTCCGTGCTAGGACCTCTCCTGTTTGGCATCTACTTCTCTGAAATAGAAGTCAATACCAAAGGGTTGTGGCTGATTATGTTTGCAGATGACTGCAAGCAAGGAGTAGTCATTGAATCACCAGATAACTTAGCCATCCTGCAGGAAGATTTGTGCAAAATAAATAACTGGTGCCAGATTTCTTTGTGGTGGTACCAGAAACTAATTGCCAAAAAATGCATTATTGTATCCTTTAGGAAGTCATGTTCCCTGTGGAAGTACCACATTGAAAATACACCCCTAAGAGATGATCCAGTTGTTTGGGATTAGGGAACTTATGTAAACAGTGACCTAGCTTTTAACCAATATGTATTCATTGTCATAGGAAAGTCCTTCTATAATCACACAGCTTATAAACAAAGGCATTGTGTCTAGATCTAGGGATGTCATTACTCAGCCCTCATTAGGCCAGTTATTTTGGAAAGTATCTGTCCAAACAGACATGCGACAACTGGAAAGCCCACAGAGATAACCTACTGGCACACAAGGCATCCTCCAGCCCAATACTGATGGATTTACTTCACCTTAGCAAGTCAAATGGCATCAGAAATACTCTGGATCTAAACCTCTTCTGCAACATCAACAGAATAGTGTAGAGGGACAGGTTTATCTCACAGAGGATGCCACTGCTCTGGAGCAGCCCCCCCCCCCCATCCATATAAAACAAAGCTAACCCCTCTCCATATTCAAGTACAACTTGAATCTATGGACTTGAAACAGAAAATTTACCCCCAGGTCTTTCCCAGACAAAGGCAGCACCTAAATGCTTTATCCCATGTGTGGGCCCCCCCCCAAATTATCTGTGGTATGATCTCACTTATTATCACTAGAGGTAATATATAATTATTGACTATGGGAAGGGTAAGGCCAGTCTAACACCAAATGGGATAGGTTAATTCAATCACAAAAGGGAAACTGGCTAAGCTTAAAATGGCCCACAAGGGCAGTTAGCCTAGTACTTACCTATGAACCTATGAATGCTGCCTAATAGTGGTTACTTCTGTTGGAAAAATCTTCTTTTCCCACAACACCGACTAATCTCCATGTTGAAATATTTCGGTGGGATTAGAGGTGCTGTGGGCAACATATGGGGGGGAGTCTTGTTCCTGTAAAATAGAATGTTCATACATTGAGGTTCTTGTTACTTGTGTTTTGATTAAATTGTGTTTAGGTGAATTTGTTTATATTTTCTGGAATTATATTGCATTCTGACAAGGTAAACTACCTAGAGCCTACATTACCATTCTGCATATAGTGTACTATGCTCTCCTAATGCGGAAGATCTTCCCTGTTATGTTCTCACTCCTGTTTTGTTCTCACACCCAGTTATTAATCTCATGAACACCTGCTTGTTCCCCTCACTATCTATAAGCATTCTCACAATTTTTTATGTAGCTTGCAAAAGTTCTTCTAGTATCCTTTTAATCTTTACTCACCATTTTGCACTCCAAATGATTCATAACCTTCTCAAAGGATTTCTCCACAATTCTAAATCAACTGCCATCTTTAATTTACTGCCCCACCTTTCTTTACCACCTGGCAAAACTCAGTTTACCTTGTTACATTGTAATACTTAATTTATGTTTTTATTTGTTCACTTGCTTACTTTTTTGATATCCTGATTGTTGAAGTTCAAATGCATTTTCCATTTTCAGACATCACCTGTTCCATGCAATGGTAGCAGTTGAGAATAAGAAATGCAGTGACTAAAAATAACAACAACAGCAGATTTACCATAAGTTTTGTACTCAGGATGGCACATGAATTCCTATTTATAGTGCATGTAGAACATAATGTTCATAGTTTGTACAAAGAGCAGTACCAAGGCATTAATGAGTCAGTCACTGTCATAGTTTTGCTATGAAACACCAACTTCCTGAATGTCAATGTTTCAATAGGATGAAAAAAATGCCCAAAACCCAAAAGGGAAGAAAAATCATTTTATTTGTTTTTTGCGAAAGGCAGGCCCTCCTACATCCCCCCAAGTTTATATATACCAACTCCATGGTTGCACCAACTTGAAAAAGGGAGAAATCTTCCTAATAAAGCAAATCACTGTTGACACACAATTAGAAATCACACTGGCAATGATTTCCAATGCATATAAGTGTTTGGCCTTATGCTGTTCATCTTTTTTTATCTGTGAACTACTAATGCTCAAGTAATTTCACCTCAAGCATATGTAAAGGAACCCTGTCAGCCATATGATACTAGCAGTCCAACATTTTTCACAATTACATTTAAATTACTGCTAGAGAAAAGTAAGCATATTTTGCTAACACCAAGCTAATCAGGCTACAAATAAATAGAGGGGTCATGTAATAGTCATGCACGGGAAGTTGTAATCTTCTAACACTTCCCCACCTGAGAAATTAAAATTTCAACAGATTACAGCATTCATTCCTAATCTGGAAGGCAATCAAGGCTTTATTTATTCATTTAGTTATTTATTTATTTTTGTCTTTACCTGCTCCACACTGACCTTCCATGTTTCCTTCTTACATACCCATTTGTTACTTCATAGAAGGCAAGAGGACCCCTTATAGCTAAAAGAAGGATTTTTTTTATGCAGGGGAATATAAACTTGGATGGGGAGAACAATCCTGTTTATAGAACAATCTGGTAAGTTCCTGTGCATGGAACTATTGAGTGACTGTCCTTTCCTCCTGTTACTTGTGGCACACATGCACATCTGTGGGAGCTTCACCCCCACCCACAGCCCCCATTAGAGACAGTCCTGAAAGCAAAACCCCCTACTTGCTCCTCCCACCCCAGGAAGGAGACCTGGTACTGGCTGCTCAGACTGACCGCCAGCCAGCTCTTTCAGTGAAGAGGCCAACTATCATACCTTAGTTAGCTAGGTCAGATTCAGGCCTCTGTCTTTCTGAGTGATATACTGAATTTTAAAAAGCCATTTTCTCACCCACACCTGTGTTGCATGCTGTTCTTTTGCTCTGCACTGAACATTTTTCATAATTAACTGCATGCATTTATTTATTTGTTTTATTTATTTATTTAGTTATTGGCATTTGTTTACCGGGAAAGTCCACTGGGCCAAAAAATTACCCATTTTCAATAGAGGCCCAGGGAGAAAAGCTCCACAAAGAAGGATACTTTAATAGTACATAAATTCAAAAAGGAATACTAGATACAGATAGTGTTAATAAAGCAAAAAGAATTATACAAAAATGTAATAGAAATCAAATAGCCATTAGATATGTACATAAATAGAATTTAGTATTTGCAGTGCATTACATATATACACGGTGCTATAGTTTATGTGGATCCTAAAAATGTATGCACCTGTGTTCTTTGTTATTCTGTGTAGTCACATAATTCTGTCCTCATCCATCCCTGAAAATGGGATATACAGTCTCAGTTTCCTATTCCCAGTTGATAGAATAACATATCAATCCATGGACGTGCTCAGACATAAATATAGTAATGAGTACATAACTCAGACAGCCTAGATAGCATCAGCTTTCCATTTTTGATAAACCAGCACAGAAATGTATTGATTTATCAATCCAATGGAAATCTCACATTCTCCTCACTTCAATTACATTGAAATTTCAATGCTTTCTTTATGAACCAAAATCCCACCTTATTAGCCCAGATTCAGATTTTCCAGTATTAGTTTTAACATCATGCAGTTGAGATAATTAAATCTCAGAGGAAAAAAAGAGCATCACCCTGACTGTACCCACTCTATAAAGGACAACTGTAAACAGCCATGAAGCAGGTCATCTGCCATCTGTTTTTGCTCCTTCTCCAATGTGGAATCATTGTTTCAAAGCTTCCTGTTACTATATACACTGCCAGAGTCGCACCATATTTGTGGATATGCTAAACATTTTATCACAGGAGGACACCTGTATAATGGTGCATATTAAACACACTTAGAATGATTCAAGGAAAGGAAAATAGTCTGATATTGCATTCTGTGACTCAGACGCTGGTATTAAAAATCTCCTTGCAACCATGAGGCAGTAGTGCCACCTGGTGACAAGATAAAATAACTACATTGAGAACACTGCTAGTAATATAATTTCCTAACTCACGAAAAAAACTATTCAGTACAACCTGTTTTGTTTCTCTATATCTGTTCAACAAGCCAATAAAAAATATATTTGATAAATTATTAGTAGTTTTCTAAGATGAATAATAAATTAATAAGAGGAGTGATTTATGTAGCAAGCGTCACAGTGGATCTGTATCTGTACCTCTGCTGTGTGAATGCCCTATTTGTTCCATGCTCTAGGAAATAATACCAGCCAAGGAATTACAGAAAAAAACATAATGTGAAGGTAACACTGACTGCAGGCATTACATTGCTGATACTTTTGTCAGTATATGCTGGAGATTCATATGCAGCAAATAAACTGACAAAGATGTTAAGAGCACCAGTTGATCTAAAAACACTACCTTTATTTATCAACACAGAAACAGAATTGCTTATAAGTTAAGAATTACTTGACCTACTCAGGCTATCCTTTCATATTACCCACAATACTGCAAAAAGCCATTTCAAGTGTGCATTCATTCACCTGTCATATTTCCTTCCAGTGAAAGCTGCTTTTCTGTACATGTTTTCTTTTAGAACAAAGCCAAACTCTAAAAGTCTTTCAAAAATCTGCTTCTTTGAACAGGAAGGGGGTCATCACATTTGTTTGGAATACAGCCTTCTCCAGTTTTCCAAAGTCGTCATCATCATCATCATAAATCCATTTTTTCCCATTTTCTAGATGAGGTCAGGATGTCACATCAGCTTTTACTATCCCTCTCCATTTAACGCAATCCTCCTACCTTCTTCAACAGTCATGTTTGACCATCACAGGTCTTCTCTCACACAAAACATCAATCTCATTGCTACACATTCTCTGTTCCCCTTGCCTACTTCTACATTCTTGCATATCTGCACCAACCACTGTAATCTGTTATCACTGACCTTCTCTGCAGTCGGAGTTATTTTGGCTTCTACTTAATACATAGGTTCATAGGTGTGTACTAGGCTAATAGCCATGGAGACTTTACAAGCCTAGCCCATAGGATTACCCTGGCATCATGCCACCTGACCTTAGTTCCCAGTGCCTCTGTCGAGTAGAGCCACTGGAGTGATCCCTGAGGTGAATTTTCTATTTCCCATCCACTCATCAAGATTTCTCTTGAAGAGGGCCAGTGAGGTGCCCTGTTTGACATGGATGGGAAGTCTATCTTTTGTAATGCTGTCATCCATTTCTTGAATCTGCACTCTAAGTCTACCATTTTTAAAGCATTGTAAAAGTGTCGCTCATTTCACATGCTGGTTACATGCAAGCAGGAATATTTTCTATAATCACAACATCACGCTCTTCATTGTTGATGTCACAGTTGGTAATTACTGATTGCGGGAAATGAACTGAGTACAACATTGATGTTGCAGTGATTGATGTTAAATTAACTTAATTAATTTTATTTGTTTGCCTTTGATTACCATGAAAGTCCGACTGGACAAAGTACCTTTTCAGCAGAGGTCCAGAGATGAAAGCTTTACATCATATACACTTATTTATTTATACTTTAGTAAATAGGAAGGTCCAGCTGAGTCAATGACCCATTTTCAATAGAAGCTTGGAAGAAAAGCTCCACAACAGATTCAAAAACATTTAAGCAATAGTTGATGAATAATTACATACAAGGAGAAAAAAGCTCCACAACAGATCAAACTCTTTACAATACATTGGGGTGTACCTTATATGCAAAGGAATAAGAGCCCTTAACAACAGATTAAAATACATTTACAGAGCATTGCTTGGAGAAATTGTGATCAAGAATGCAATACATACTGCAAGTAGCAGGACACTCTGCAGAAGCAGATAGCCTATATTGAGTAAAGTAATATATAGTTATTCATATATTTCCAATAATATATGGTGGTGAGAAATACTAGAGTATTATGATGCCCAAATGACAGAGTAATAGAATGAAATGCTGAGGAATAGTATTTATTTATTTTATTTATTTACTTGTTTGTTTGCTTATTTGCATTAGTTTACCGGGATGGTCCACTGGGTCAAAGTGAGCCCATGTTCAGTGGAGGCCCAGGGAGAAAAGCTCCACATTAACAAGTACATACAATAGAAGAGACACAGTTGTATACAGACGTTGAGTCACAGTTGAATAAATAAAGGTAAAAGCATGACATTCACAGCTACTTTAATTACAGTACAATGTAAGAGATGCAGTTGTATACACAGATCAGACGTCAACATACGCTGAAAGTCACAGATGAATAAACAAAGGTAAGATCTTGACAATGACAACTAAATTAATGCCAAAGACTGGAGAGGTACTGACGTAGAGACTTTCTGAAGGAAAAGTAAGGGCATGGAGAGAGAGCTGGTTAGTATTAGAGAGTTGAGAATTTTCTGGAAGGACACTAGAGAGGAAATAAACAGTATTAAGTGTCAGCGACTATGATGAAGATGTCGAACAGCATACATTAGTATCATTAATGTGAGAGCAACTGTTGATGGTAGGCGGTTACTACCTGCTAAGATATGGAAGTGTTAGTGACCCAGAGTGTGAAAGGCATAGCTACACTAAGTAGGTGGTCATGCATCTGTCTGAGGCTTGTGCAGGTCCAGGTCCATGTGTCAGGCAGATTTTTTTTTTTTTTTTTTTTTTTAGATTGATCTTGAAATTGAAAAGTTTGCTAGTATGTTTAATGGATAGGAGGACAGAGTTCCAGGAGTGGGCTACTTAGCTAGAATATTGAGAGGTTCCTGCTGACAGGTGTGGTTATAGGTGATAAGGAATATTCTGCTTTCAAATTTAAGTGGCCTAATGCGGGTGTATGTGTGCAATAAGTCTTGCAGGACTTTGTTCTGTTCTGTTTTGTATATTAATTTGTGGACTTGAAGTAGCTGGGTATAAGTGAGTTGCTTGAGTAATTCAAGTCAGTCAAACTGTTTTAGGGCTAAGGAGTGATAGGTTCTGTTCAGTGAGTTAGTGGAAAACGTTACTTTTTCACTGTAGCATTTGTTTAGTTTATTTTTGATGGAAACTTAAAGGTTAAGCAGTACTGGGTAGCCAATATGGAACTAGGATTGTAGAGGTCAGGAGTTTCCTGGATGAATCAGTTAAGTAGTTTATTTTTTATTTATTCATTTTTTTTTGTTCTGTAAAATGTTCCTAATTTTGATAGCATGGTTAGTAGTTTGATATGGAGGATGACTTCTCTAAGGGTGTTATCAAAGGCTTTTATTGAGAAATTTTGTTGGAGGTGTGTAAGGGCTTTTGGGAGGAATAATAGCAGTGTTTTTTCTAACTGAGTAGGAGCTGAGAGTTATTGAGCCAGCTTTCAACTGACAAAATGACTCTTGGGTAATATACTGTAGAGTAATTGGGTTACTACCATTACAGTTTAAAGTGAAGTCATCTACATATTGTACAAAGGGTGCTTGACATTTGACGGTCTGTAGGTCATCAGTAAATATGGTGAAAGCAGTGTTCCCAGCATGGAACCTTGGGCAACACCTGTTTTGACTGGTAGGAAGAATGTCTAGGAATGAATCCTACAGCCCTACAACTAAGAGAAACACTGTAATACAGTTTCCTGGGAGCTCTACATTTAAAAGATACTCGTCTCATTCCTTTTCATCCAGACTCTATCAGTTCTCTCCCTCACCCCTTTGGAGTATCCACTGCACCAAGAGTGTTTTCTAAGAGGCTAGATCCAGTTATAGCTCATTACAGACTACAGGGTATCCATTTTCTTTTTTACATATTTAGTTGACTTGCTAATCTTTGCAGAGTCTTTTTCAAAAGTGTCAGTAATCTTTCAATTGGGTGAGATATCTCTTACACAAGCTGGGATCCCAAGAGAACATTTGAAAGGCCCATTTTGACTCCACACAGGATTGTGTTTCTTGGGTGTCAGCTGGACACTGCAGTTCAAAAAGCTTTGCTTCCACAGTAAAAAAACAGATCTATATCTACATTTGTTTGTGAGGTTTTCTACCCAGACTTCAGTCACTGCGACAGAATATGCCAGGATTTTGGGTGTCATGGCATCTATGATTCTCATGATAACCCCTGCAAGACTCCACATTTGAAAGATAAAATGGTATCTGAAGTCTGTTTGGCCCCAGCATCTACATCCCTTGTATTTTCAAATCCCACTGCTGGTGTTTTTCAGTAGAACAGTTATTTGGTATAGACAGCAAATATCCCTAAATTGAGGCCTCCCCTAATCCCTCCTTGTTCCAAAATAATCAGTCATCACAGACATCTCTGGCTTTGCTTGTGGAGTAGTTTTAGGAGAGATAATAGTGTAAGGTGTGTATGAGACGGGTCCACTATGTAATTTCAAAAAGTCAAAATCTCGAACACCAGAATCCCGACATTCAGATGTTTGAGATTTTGAAATCTTGAAATGCAAAAAAAAAAAAAAAAAAAAAAAACTAAAACAAAAAAGTTAGACATTGTGTTACTGCAGGGGGGCAAGCCCCCATGCACCCCCCACACCCCCTGCAACGTAAATAAATCAACTCCAAGATCGCACCACAGTAAAGAGAATGGTAAAGTTTCCGTTCTGCACTGTGGGGTGATCTCAATTGTGTAACTTCAAGATTCCAAAATTTCAAACATTCGGCCGTCAGGATTCTGATGTTCAGAATTTTGAGATTTCGAAATTAGGAAGGGGACCCATATGAAACACCTAGGACAGATGCAAAAGCATAAATATGAAAGAGATGCTTGCCCTGATCAAGGCGCTCAACTCTCTAAATCATCTTTGGTCCTGTAGCCCTCTTAATTTTTTTTTTTTTTTTTAGTCAGTACCACAGTTATGTAGTATATCTTCAAGCAAGGGGAATCCAGGATATATTCCCTTTGCAGACTAGACATGCTAGATTGGGATATAACTTCACAACACAAGCTAACTCTACAGGCATCCTTCATTTTGTCAGAGCAATATTATTTGGCAGGTTGCTACTCATACTGGTAATGGACTACATTAGCAAACGGTTAGGGGGGGTCAGATCAACAAAGTTTCTGTATGCAAACAATGTGGCACTAAAGGCAGACTCTGGGCAAGAACTTCAGCAAAGGATAGAGGAATGGAATCCAAAACTGAAGGCACATGGGATGAAACTAAGCACAGATAAGATGGCTGTAATGGCAGCAAATTGGGGAAATCAGAACAAGCTGAGAATTGAGATAGAAGGGAAGATAGTGGAATAGGTTAATAGCTTCAAGTATCTTGGAAGGGTGATTGAGGCAAAGGGAATTCTGAATGAAGAGGTCAAATCTATAATCAAGGGGCTGCAGCCACCTGCTGTAAAAGGTCAGGTGCAGTGTATGACAGAAGAATGCCAAAGAACCTTAAAAGTAAGGTGTACAAAACAGTGGTGTGACCAGTACTACTGTATGGTACAGAAATGTGGGCAGTAAAGGCAGAGCAGATGAGAAAACTACAGGTGATGGAAATTAAATGCCTGAGAGCCTGTGTGACAGATGAAGAAATGATGACAGAATAGCAGAAGCCAAAGTAGTGCCAATTGCAGAAAAGATCAAAGAGAACAGATTACGGTGGTTTCGGCACATGTGCAGAAAAGCAGAAGACAATCTGATGAAGAAGATTTGGGACAAACAGGAAGAAGGTAAGAGGAAACAAGGGTATCCAGCAAAGAGGTGGATGAATTGTGTCAGACAACAGCTCTGACAGGAGAAGGGGACACTCATCCTTCCTCACTTGACCACTCTTCAACTGACACTGTGGGTGATAGTTTTGTTCCCTTTTAGGCACCTCTTTTCTGAGGATATGTATGAGGTTTTACAGGAGGCAAGAAAACACACAACCAGAAAGTCTTATATGTCCAAATGGAAAAGATTTTCAGTTTGTGCCATACTCAGAGCCAGGACCCTTTTTTACTGGGGGTCCTCTTGGTTCTCTCTTATTTGTGTGAGTTGCTGTAGTCTGGCTTGGCCTTTTCTTCTGTAAAGGACCATTTTTTATCGATTTCTGGCTGTCTGTGCTTGAATCCTCCTTTAGCTTATCGTTTCAAGGTCAAACATTTTCTTAAAGGTGATCTGCATCTTATGCTCCCAAATAAGCCTTTTCCTCCTCCTTAGGACCTTCATTTTTGTTTTGTAAAAATTGACCCAGGTTCATTTTGAGCCAGCAGTTTCAGCTTCTCCGTATCACTGTACCTGAAAGACCATCTTGCTGCTTGCTATTAATTCTCCTTGGAGGGTTTCTGAGCTTCAGGTCCTTACAGCCATTCCTCCTGTTTTGTTTTTTTTTCACAGACATGGGGCGTCGCCTCATACTATTCCTTCTTTTATGCCAAGCGTACTTAATGGGTTTCCCTTAAATCCTCCTGCTTTTTTCACAGATGTGGGGTGTCACCTCATACTATTCCTTCTTTTATGCCAAGGGTTGTTAATGGGTTTCCCTTAAATCCTCTTGCTTTTTTTCACAGACGTGGGGCGTCGCCTCATACTATTCCTTCTTTTATGCCCAGGGTACTTAATGGGTTTCCCTTAAATCGGGCAGTACAGCTCTTTTCCTTCTTTCCTTCTCTTCAGTCTGCTAGTAAGAGGGTCTTGCATGTCTGCTAGTAAGAGGGTCTTGCATGTCTTGGATTTACATAGATAGCTCAGGTATTATTCAGCTAAAACTAAGACCATCCAGCTCTTTGTTTCTTTTCATCCCAGGACTTTGAGTTTGCCTGTTTCTAAGCGAGCCATCTCCTCCCTAACATTTAAGGCCATTTCCTTCTGTCATTCTTTTCATGGTAAGTGTCTGTCTACTTCAGTTAAAGGTCATTCCACTAGGGCTGTGTCTTCTTCCGGTGCCTTCTTCAAGGGTTTGGATACCATTTCCATCCTTGAAGATGCTACTTGGTCATCAGTGCATACCATTACTTACCATTATAAACTGGATATGGTTTCTAGAGCTAAAACAGGTTTTGCTAGGGCCATCCTGTATGGATTTGTTGAGGGTTCTTCCCAGCCTTCCACCTCTCACTCCTTTTCTTAAGTTTTTGCACTCCCCTAAGGTAAAGAATACTACAACAGTGATACAGAAGGACATGGTACAGGTGTGCAAAATCTTACCATAACAGTAGATGTCCTTCTCTTCACTGTTATAGTATTCAGTCCCTCCCTCTATTTCCCCTTTTTTTCCTTTGAGTTTTCATTTGGCTGCCCTCCTGGCAGAAGGTTCCCCTTTTCCATCTGCATTTTCTCCCTTTGGATGTGCATAGTCACCTTCCATCCTCTGATGACCGTTCTCTACTGGGGCAATTTAGTTCTGGGTAACTGTGTCGATACTTCACCTTTATGCCCTATGCTCTGAGTGGGGGACCTACCTGTGACATACGGAGCATACAAGATCTGAAGACTTTGGTATCCTGGCAGGATGTTTGGCTATCCTTGGCAGGAGATCCTCAAGGTGAAGAATACTGCAACAATGAAGAGAAAGACATATACTGTTATGGTAAGATTTTACACAACTATACTTTCCATGGAGTACTAATCTCCCTTTTATGTGTAAAATTGTGTCCATGTTTACTTTAAGCCAAACTATCCATTCTCCCATTTTCTTTTCTGATCTTAAAAATGAGACAGAAATTATACTCCATATCTTGAATGTCCACTGACAACTCAGGTATTATCTTGACAGAAGTAATCTTTCAGATTTTTGGATCTGATTCTCTTTTCTTGTGAAGGTAACAAGAAGTGGCAATGTGTGTCAATACATACTATTTCCAAATGGTTGTCTAAAGTTATTACCTTTTTTTAGTTATACTCACCACAACAAGGTTTTTCAAGGCAGGGTCAAGGTCCACTCTACTAGGACCTTGGTTTCAGCTAAGGCCTTTTGGAAAGGGTTCTAGAGCTGCAGCTTGGTCTTCATACATACTTTTTCAAAGCACTATAAACTTGATTCTTTCTCTGGTTCTAGATCACACTTTGCAAGGACCATTCTTTAGGGTCTCCTGGACTCTTCTCCTTCAACCCCCCCACCCCCACCCCCCAAATGCAGTAAGCTAGGTTAAGGCTGCTGTAGTAGTGATCAGTATGATGAACTAGTACAACTGTATAAGTAAAATTACCATAACAGTAGATGTTTGAATGATCACTGCTGCAGTAGCTGCTCCCCTGACTCCATTCCCCCTTACTTTTGATATGTTGTTTATGTCAGGGTGTGGTTAATTATTGTTTTTTTCTTCTTAGCATTGCCCTTTGAGGGCTCAGTTTCTCTTTCTCTGTTTACAGGAAAGCTCTGAAGGGCTTCACACCCAAACCTATCTTTTAGTCAGCTCATCTGCTTGACAGTTTGGGTGCATGGAAGGTGCCCTGAAGCTTTGAAGCTGTTTGGCTGTTATATCCTTGGCAGGATATAACCCATATAACTAAAGCTACTGCAGCAGTGATAATTTGAATATCTAATGTTATGGTAAGTTTATTTACAGAACTCAACTTTCTCTGTAGTTTTGAACCACATCTCCATTACAAGGCATATATCAATGCACTCTAGGATAAGCAGTGTTTGTAGGGAGTGAACTTTTTTGTTGAAGCTCCAAGTGTTGAGCCACAATAGTTTTATAGAATCTAGATTCTGCTGGGGTAAGCTGGAAGCTTTTGAAGATTGACATTACATAAAAGGATGCTGTGGGGTGGACAAGGTTTTCACTAATATATCAAAGCCTTGGTGATGTCAGTGCAGGCCATCCCTGGCAAAGCAGATAAGACTGTCTACCATCTACTCTATGGCTGATAAACATTGGATCTCCCCGTGAATGACACCAGTAGTTATGCTAATTGTTGAAGTGAGTAATATTTTGTTCATATTGTGGCAACATAGTAGCTTATGGTAAAATACTGCACAAAGATTGATTCATACCTACCTTGGTTACATTCTGAAAGATCCATTATGTCTCTTTTCGTGTAGTCTAAGGAGGTATGTTTCAAGTCATTTACTCCCACATGTACTATGACTGTGTCATACATATACTTGTGATGCAAAGGCTTGAGTGCATGCATGATGTGACAAATCCTGGAACCTGACAGGCAACTAAATGTCTTCCTCTGCTTACTCATCCTGGTGAGTGGAGACATCAGCATGGCTCAGTATGGGGAGTGGGGACATCAGCATGGCTCAGTATGGGGAGTGGAGACATCAGCATGGCTCAGTATGGGGAGTGGAGACATCAGCATGGCTCAGTATGGGGAGTGGAGACATCAGCATGGCTCAGTATGGGGAGTGGAGACATCAGCATGGCTCAGTATGACCACAAAGTTGGATTGTGTTGAGGTTTGCCTTATGGACTTTTGAGTTGAGAGACTGAGTGTTATACATGCATGTTTCATTCTGAGGGTGCTCAGGGTATGTGTTTCTTAAGTTACATTTAGGAGGCCTTTGTGGTTTAGGGAGGTTTCTTTTAAGAGCCTCTGTATAAGTAGGTCTATGTGTTTAATCTGTGTTATGTGTGATAGATGTAGAGTGGTGTGTGTGTGTGTTACTGACAACCTGTTTGCTGTTTGCATTAGCTTTATAACATTGTATAACTACATCTCACACCCACTGTATCAATTTGTTTAAGTAGATAGTTGTTAGTAAACATAAGACAGTTGCTATATTAGTACATTTTTTCAGAATGCTTATTTCAACCAAGATGGCTACAGAGGCAATTAAAAAGTATAAACCCTGATAACTGCAAGGCATTCTTTAGTTACATCAGTAACCTCAAAGGTAAGGCCCAGATATGCACTGAACCCATAGTTAATGGTACTACATGCATAGAACCTGTGGATATAGCAGACCTGCTGGCTGACAAGTTCAGTGAAAACTTCACTCCCTTGTCCCCTCTACATATACCCTAAAGTATCCCAAACACCTGTCCCTCACCTAGTATTACGAAGGAGTAGGTCTTAAATACCCTCTCCAAGGCCAAAAACACAGCCTCTATGGGGCCAGACAACATCCCGGGCTGTATTTTACATGGGTTAAAACAGGAATTAGCATCACCACTGATCATGCTTTTCAATCACAGCCTAAGCACCGCCTTCATCCCAGTGGAATGAAAAACAGCTACCATCATCCCTTTGCACAAAGAGGGTGCATCCACAGACCCAGGAAACTATAGACCCCTTAGCCTGACCAGTCTTATCTGCAAGGCCATAGAACGAGTCATCATGGACCTTATTAAAAAAGATATAAGGAAATCTCCAAATGTTCAACCCACCTATTTTGGCTTTGTCAAGGGAATATCATACCTATTAAACTTTGTGGATTTCTTTGAGGCAGTCACCAAAGCCCTAGACTAGGACAGATCTGTGCATACAGCCCATCTATACTTATCAAAGGCCTTTGATACAATCCCCCACTCAGGCATCATTGATAAACTCACCCAGCTGGGTATCAAACCATATTTGTCAGGTAGGTTGCAAACTGGCTCACTGATAGCACTCATACAGTCAAAATCGGGAAAACCACCTCCTCCAACAGACCCATAACCAGTGGTGTTCCACAGGGATGGGTTCTGGGACCCCTACTGTTCAGAATCTACTTCTCTGAAGTACAGGCTAAAACTAAAGGACTGTGACTGACCAAGTTTGCTGACGACTTTAAACTGGGAGCAATCATTGAAACCCCTAGTGATGTCAACATCCTGCAAGAGGGTCTTACACAGACTAATGACTGATGCCAAACTCATGGTCTTAAACTTAATGCAAAAAATGCATTATTATCCCCTTCAGCAAGGGTGATGTTCCAGCAAACTACCACATCAATAGCAATACCCTAATCACGCAGTCAGTGGTGAGAGATCTGTGCACACAGCTTGACAGTAACCTTAACTTCTATCACCATTTCTCCACAGTGGTAAGGGCATTTTATATTGCTCATCTTATAAGTAAGGGTATTGACTCTGGAAAAAAGAGGTTAGAACCCCCTGTACGCTTCCCTCATCAGGTCAATAATAGAGTACAACACTCCCTTTGGTATGTTACTTTCCAAATACCTGCAGCAGTTGGCTAGACCACAAAGGTTCCTTACAAAGAAAATTCAGGGTCTTCAAGATCTTTCTTATGTGGACAGACTGAAATCATTGTCACTTTACTCTGTATCATACAGACTGCTTAGAGGCAACCTGTGCTTTTCATATAGAGCAATTTCTGATCCAACATTTATGGGAATGCTGCACATTCGCAAGTCAAATGGCACACAGGTCACTTGCTCAAAGGACCTTAACCTGGTATGTGGCATCAACAGAACTTGCTGGAGGGACAGATTTGTCTCACAGAGGTTGCTCACCCTTTGGAACAAGCTTCCTGCTCATGTTAAAAATAGACCCTCATTGGCCCTATTTAAACACAATTTGGACAATTGGATGGGTAACCAGAAATTCACCCCGGGGGTTCCACCTGTGTCCCTCTTGGACAGGGGCAATAGGTGCTGATTTTAGTGTCTGCTTAACCAGACACCCATGGGAACGTGGGTTGAAATTGGCTAAGCTTGTAAGGGCCCTAAGGCCATTATCCTGGTAACCTCCTATGATCCTATGATCCAGGTCTTTACTAATTTGGGCTGAAGGCAGAGTATCACCAATGAGGTGTGAAGTTCATTACTGGGGGTGCTGCCTGTCTGGCACTAGAGCTGGTACTGGTCTCAACACAGCTGCTCAAAACTTGGAATCAGTGGTGTTCCTTCTCTCACCAGAAGCATAAACAGCTTCCTAAGTAGAAGTATTAACCCAGATGTCGATGGGTTCAGTACATTTTCGGTTCTCTTGTTAGATACTGTGAATAGAACCTACAGAAACTAAATGCAACAGAAAGCCAAACAGTGTAAAGGCACTGAAGAATTTCTCACCAAAACTGCAACCAGACCATTCCAAGACCAGTCCACATTGCCCATTCAGAGACTGTCAAAAATTGGCAACCCTCTACTGCTTCTCTCACCAAGAGCAAAGCAGTAAAAGTAGTCACAAGCTGACTTCTAACAAGCAAATTTTAGTTGTTCCTGTGATTGATAATCACTTGAAAGGTCAGGAAATAATGTCCCTCTGCTTCTTCTGTCACAAGAAGCAAAATATAAGCTCTAATTCCAAGCTGATTCCTGAAGAGCTACTCCAAGACTCATCAGTGATTGGTTGATTTAGTCTAGTCTTAGGTATTAAAGATTTAAACAGTACGACAGAAAGAAGGGACTAATGCTATAAGCACTAAATGAGTGAAAATGAGTGAAGTGATAAGAAACAGTGGCTG
This sequence comes from Protopterus annectens, assembly GCF_019279795.1. NCBI lineage: Eukaryota > Metazoa > Chordata > Ceratodontiformes > Protopteridae > Protopterus > Protopterus annectens. The sequence goes on from NC_056726.1 coordinate 1,202,846,495, forward strand.
ACTCAGGCTTTAAGTTTCCAAGGGAAAGGCCTTCCCAGTTTGATATTTAAGTTCCCATTAGACCTAACTCCAGCAATTGCTGGGATAAGGAGATATTCCCCAATACCAGGGATTTTCAGTCTTGCACATCTGTCACCCAAAATGTGTCAACAAAACAGATGTTGACATTTGGGAGTTTACACACACACACACACACACATATATATATATATATATATATATATATATATATATATATATATATATATATATATATATATATATATACATATATATATATATATATATATATATATATATATATGATAATATTGATATATAGATACTATATATATATATATATATATATATATATATATATATATAGATACTATATATATATATATATATATATATATATATATATATATATATATATATATATCTTTCTCTCTCTCTCTCTCTCTCTATATATATATATATATATATATATATATATATAAAAAAAAAAATATATATATATATATATATATATATATATATATAGGTCTACTTTAAAACATCAACTTGCAGGAACATTGGCTTTCAAATCATCAAAATAACGCTGAAACTTCAAAATGCCGAACTCCTGGGATATCATACTTTCACTTCTGGAAAATAACCACTTGTCCACCAATGACTACAATACAAATGGAAGCAAACTAAAGCCACCACACCCCTCCTAACTAAATATACCAACTCCAAGATCGGACTACAGTGGAGAACAGAGCAAAGCTCACCATGGTGGTCCAGTGATTAGTTTCCCATAGTGAAATTGAGATATTCCAGGAGTTCGGCATTCTGAAGTTTCAGTGTTATCATCTCCATGATTTGAAAGTCGACATTCTGGTATACATGTGTGTGTAGTATATAAATATATATAAAATACAGTCAAACTGCTGTGTTACAATGACTTTGAAATAGAACTGGGTGGTACATGTATGTTTTGTGTGCAAGGGACCTATGATTTGAAAATAGCCCAAAGTTAATCTTTATCTGCCACTGGCTAGATGTATCTTCTTTGAATGTAGTTTTTAATGCTCTTTAAATGAATGTGAGTTTTAATGCTAAGTCTATTTTCAATGTGAGACTGCATTGCTTTGTTTAGCAGATTTCTATTAGTGTTTGTGCTGTAAAATGTAAAATAAAACATTGAAATGAAATCCAAATCATCATAGAAGTAAAGCAGTATGCACATTACAGTGTTTATGGAAACAGCCAAGTAATGAGACATTGGAATGGCTGCAGAGGGGGAGGCCCCATTCGACCATGATTTTGTGAGGGGGAAGGCCGGCAAACTCAAAGACAGCCCCGGCTGAACAATACCTCTCAACTGTCCAGATTTTCACAGAATGAATAGATTTTTGCTTCTTATTTTTGGTTTGTTCCTCATAAAATTTGTGGTTTTCTGGCAAATCATTTAGGAATGAAGTCACCAAATAATGACAGACATTGAGTTTCAGACTTTATACCCTTCAGAAAAATGTATGCTAAAGCAAGACCTGTTATTGTATCAACTGTCTAAGTTTATGCAAGAATAATTTTTAGTGCTGTCTGTATGTTCCCCCAATATATTTTTTGGCCTTGCCCATATTTCCTGCGTTAAGAGGTTGAGAGATACAAGCAACTAAATCGCTTTATAGAATTAGGTATATCCAAACCTCTCAACTGTCCCCGACTTTGACTCAAGATGTTGCTCTTCCCCTAATAATCCCTCTGCAAAATGGCAGTTTTGGAAGAAAATGTGGAGGGTTTACAATTAATAAATAATTGTATTGATCAGAATTATAGATTGCTTTTATTTCAGAAATGCATGTAGATTCTCATTTTGTCAGCTGCTTAACTTAACAGTACTAATATTAAAAAAGTGTCCCTTCTTTGACAGGTTCCCAGCTGAATTAAGTGGCTCTTTTATATTTTTGCATCACATTTTTGGTCTGTTTTTCATAAAATTGTGGTCTTCTGGCAAATTACTGGCAAATCATTAAAGATTAAAGTTAGAAAATAATGACAGTCATTTGAGTTTCAGATTTCATACCCTTCAGAAAATTCATACTAATGCAAGACCTACTATTCTATTAACTTTCTAAGATTATAAGAGCAATATTTAAAAATTGACCTCATTTTTGGGCCTTTGGCCCACTTCTAATTATGGCTTTGTCCAGATTTCTTGCTCTGAGGTTGAGATGTATGACAAATGTTTCAGGGCCATCACTGTCAGCCAGAGACATTTCAAATTGTGACATACTTGTTTCACCCCACTCCCCCATGTAGTGACTCTGGATGCGTCCAAGCAAGGCAAGGAGCAGTTATGCAGTGTAAGTGTGCAGAGTATCCCTCCATCCAAGGTAGACACAAGTACTACAGTGGCTTTTCATATGTCCCTGATTTTGCAGAATGTTCTGGTATTCTGTCATATTTTATACTATTGATTTATACTTATTATTATTCAGAAAATGCATGTTGTTGCAGTGCCTGTTACTCTGTGTTTAAGTAGCAATGCTTTAATGACCATCAGGTAAACTTGTCTGAGATTGTAAGATGCAAGTAAGCTTTAATATGCATACTGTTAAAGAATGACCAACACTGAAAGCTTTTTTGTTGTTGCCATGCAGAGAATATTTACATAACTATATAACATATAAGCCTTAGGTATTGAAATGCATATGACAGTATTTGTAATAAAGGACAGGATTACAGTATTTTCAGAAGCTCATTACATTTGTTGGAGACTTGCAGTCATCTTTGCAGGTTTTACCCGTAAACTAAACAGAATGCCAGTCTATCATGTGTGGTCCGTAACCTGTGCAGTAATCCTTTAAGCAATTTATCTTGAGCTTGATTCTTGTTTGCTGTTCAGTTTTTCCTTTGATCATGTTTTCCCCCTGAAACAAGTAAATAGTTGTTGTCAGGCAGCAGGTCTTTTATGGGTAAGAAACATTTTTACAAGTGGGGGTATCACAGAGATTGCTACTTTCAGCATGTTACTTGGTACTTTTATAAAGCTGAATATAAATTATAATTAGAACTGCAGCGCAAGGAGAAGTGGTTTGAGTTGAGTGCTGCTTGTTTTTTTATACTTGATTTTGATTGACATTCCAGTAATGTATTAAAAAAGTCATTTATTTTGTTCAGGCCTTACAACCTTTTTGTTTCCATCTAGATATTATGTCATGTAGCTAATGCATTGAAATATTTTTTTTTCTTCTACACTTCATTTTGTCTTGATTGAACTCTCGTAATGACGGTTTGGCACCCAGGGCAGCGTATTTAATTAAAGTCCCAGTTTTTGTGGTTTTGAACATAGCTCTGCCCCTTTCTAGTTGGTCACACCCCTTCCCATTGACACCACCCATTCAACTGTCTCTTGCAGCCCCCGTTTGATTTGAAGTCACCAGTTGCCACTGCTCACAGTTTACATGGAATTATATTTTTTGTCAGAAAACATTTAGTCTACAGAAAAGGTATAATGTTTCCAAAAGAGAAGATAGGAAAAGAAGGCAAGGAGCAAGTGAAAAGGAAGAAATCAAACTGAATGTGTAAGGATTGGTGAATATTGCTGTAAGAATAAAGAAAAGAAAGACAGATGCTGACAATATGGCTCAAGCTGTGGGTGTACAAAGCCAGATGGATGAAAACTGTATGCTTGCAAATGTAATAAGCAGTGAAAACAGTGGGATTAATAAGGCTTATGGTGATGAAGATCAGTCCTTTATAACAACTGACAGAACAGATATTATTGAATTAAAAGTTAAGATTCTTCATATCTGCTTAGAAAAGATATTCTTGTAATTGGAGATTCAATTATTAGAGGAACAGATACTTACATTTACAGAAAAGATAATGAATAGCAGCTAGTGTTATGCTTTACAGGAACAAAATAGAAGATGTGAGACAGGCCTTACATTGCCTTAATGTAAGGGAGCATGGAGCTGTTTTTATTCATGTTGGTACAAATGATCTCATCTGCAAGGACTCTTTTACTGTTAGTGGGTTAGTAGGAAGCTTACAGCCCTATTAAGTAGTATAGCTTGTACAAGCATTAGGGCATATTTTTTACAAATCACTTATACAAAAGAGAGTCAGGTCACCATGAAAGAAGAGATTTTTTTGGTAAATAACTACATGAGAAAAATGTGCCATTTTTAAAACTAAAAATGTGTAGAGCATCTGAGCCTAATTATGGTCACATGTGTTTAGATAGAATGGCATGCACTTCTCAGGATCAGGGAGGACAATTTTTGCAATGGATAGTTTGCAATATTTAAAAAACACAAAGCAGGATTTTTGCCGGGTCGAAAATTTAACAGTTCACAGATAGCAGCATTTGATGAATCTCTGATGTTGTTAATACTAGGAGCATTAATAATGATTTTTATTGGAAAATTTGCTACATTCTCACATAATTAGTGTTGCTATTATTTGTGAAACATGGTTAAAAAATAATGACTGGAAACCAGCATTGTCAGGGTATAAATGTTTTTACTGTAACAGGCATTCTAATGAAAAATTGGGCAGGAGTGTTATGATAGGGATTAAAGATAGTTATGAGACCTATGATTATTACATGTTTAATGATAACACCAATACTATAGATTGTGTAACTGTGACAATAAAGAGAACCCTGAAACATATAACAATTGGTGGAGTTTATAGACCGCCAAAGTAAAGTGCTGATGACCTAGAGGAATTTGTACATTTCTTTCATGAAACACATGAGGGAAGAATAATAGTGGCTAGGGACTTAACGTTGCCAGAAACAGACTGAAATAATATTGATTAAACAAAATTAATAAGGAAATTTTTCACAATGTATGTTCAGGAACAACAATTGCTTCAGATTGTAAAGAAACCTGCCAGGAAGTAGAACATACTAGACATTGTTTGTGTTGTTAAAGAAATTACTGTTACTTCATGTCAAGTTTTACCACTGGTGATATGCAGTGATCATGGGGTTATAAAGGTTAATTTCTAAACCAATGCACAGAGGATTGATAACAGATTATATGGAAGCAAAAAAATGACTATGTAAACCTAATTGGAGTGATGCGTTCACTGGAAAAACTACAGAAAGAATGTGGAAAGTTTTGAAAGAGAAATTGTTTGAATGCAAAAAAATAAAAAAAATGTTTAACAAGAATGATCTAAGCATATAAAGGCAGGAGAATATATTTCCATAAGAACAAGATACTTGATTAAGTTGAGAGTAAAAAAATATAAGAAATGGAAAAAAAGATCAAACTAAAACTTTGCAAACTGAAACAAGCTGAACAAACAGATTAAGCATAGTGTGAGACAAGATCAAGAAGAATTTGAAGAAAGTGTATATAAAGATACAGAGCATAACAGGAAATAATTTTATAAGTTCTTAAGATATGAAATGAATAAAGGCATACACATTGATAAATTATGTGACGATTCTAAAATGTATTCTCAGATACAACAGATTATAGATATATTTAAAAAATCTTATGCAAAACAGTTTGACAACACAAAGGGGGTGATAAGTTGTCCTGTTGACATCCAGGTAACCTCTGATACTGAAGTAAAATGAGATTATATTGAAAAAGAACTATGCAAACTGTATCCAAAAAAGCACAGAGTGGAGAATGAATTAGTAATAATGACCTGAGAATACGTCAGCAAGAACTTTTATATCTATTATTTACTAGGCTGTATAAATATGGGAAGATTTCTAAAGATTGGAAACATGCACTTTTTAAACCTGTCTTTAAGAGAAAGGGGAGTAGGACAAAACCAGAGTCATACAGTCCCTTAATTCTGCTTTCATGTTGTGGAAAAATGATAGAGAAGGTCATATTGGATATGTTATTGTCAGATCTGGAAAGGTTGGGATTTTAAACTATGTATCAACACATATATGTTGAAAATAGATCTATTACCACCTGTAGCATGATTTTCTATCACAATATAGTAACAACTATGAATGGAAAATTGTGTTGTGATATAATTTATGTAGATTTAACTTCAGGATTTCACAGGGTCATACACAAAACCCTCACCAGTTAATTAGAAGTAGGTATTGGTGTACTCTTGATAAGATGGATAGCTGTATGGCTTACAAATAGGACATGGCAAGTATCATACACCAACTGGAAATGTGAAATACTTGGTTACAGTTATGGTGTCCCACAAGGCTCTGTCCTAGGCCCTTACTTGTTCAGATTGCATCTTGAAGATCTATCTTTTTCATCCGAGGTGCTCTACAGTGTCTATGTTGATGACTTAAAATTGGGTAAACTAATTACACGTGTTACAGATAGGGCATGTCTGGAAAAGGACGTGACTAAACTGATCATTTGGGCACAGCAGAATAATATGCTGATGAATACATTAAAACCTAAACATGTTGAATTTGGGAGAAATAAACTGAAGGGTGAATATTTACAACAGAACTCAGTGATTGAAACTGTAGATTCATATAAGGACCTGGGTATACGGGTAGTTCTAGCTTTGAGTTTTCTAATCATATCAACCAATTGGTTAATTATAGTTACAGAACTATAGGTTGTATAAAAGATTTATAAAGTCTAGGAAATTAAAAATGATGAAGTAATTGTTTGCCGGTTACATTAGACCCAAACATGAGTATGGAAATCTTATAAGAAAACAAGTATGAGTAAACTGGAAAGAGTACAACAGAAATATACCAAGGGCATCCATGGATATGAAAGTTTAAGTTATTATGAAATGCTAAAATATCTGAGCTTGTACAGTGTCATATATAGATATTTAAGAAGAGATCTTATACAGGTATACAAGGCATTTACAGACAGCTAACTCTGGGAATGTTTGGGGTTATCAAAAAGTAGTAGAAAATCACAAGACAACCTATGTAGAAGGACTGCATATATATCTGCTGACCTCACAAAACCCTAATATAGTGAAAGTTTTAAAACATGAGGAGAATAAGTCTAAGATGACTTCCCTGCTTAGTTGAGCAGAAGAATATCGGTGTCATGCAGGAATGGAAATCAAACCAGAAGTAGATAAAAATCAGGTAGAAACTGAATGTGCCATAAACAAAAGAAACAATATAAGATGAAGAATCAGATGTGAAAGCAAAAAATCTGAAAAATGCATAAATATAGTTGCAATTACAGAAAACTCTTGGAACAGCCTCATGTTGATCAGGATCAAAAGCAAGAATGGTAAAGGACAGGTGAACTTAAACCAAAAGATGAAAGGTTAATATATTGGCGGCCCAAGATAGTGTACTACATACATGCTGGGTTACAAGGTCCATTGAACATGTGGGAGAAACAGACAAATGCAGGTTTTATAAAACATAATTGGAAACAGTCACACATCTTGTTGCTGGTTGTGATATACTGATGGCAGAATGGCTGTATACTGAAAGGCATAATAATGTGGCAAGACTGTTGCATTGGGGATTGTGCAAAAATTATAATATTTAAGTAGGTGAAAAACATTGGAAACGTGAGCCACAAAGCATTATAGAAAATTATTGTTTTCTTCAAGCATCACAGATTCAGTATTGTAAGGAAGTCTTTTTTTTTTCTTTACACTGTTTATATCTAAAGATATGGTATTCACGTTCAAGGATATAATCATTCCACTGTACTCTACTCTTGTTAGGCTGACCATTGAATATAATGCCCCTTGTCACACTATCAGCCTAGCTATCTGGACTTTTGTAAAAAAAATATATGTCGTTTGAGAATATTAATATGATTTATATAGAAGTGTAACAGAAGGAGATACTGCCAGCAAAGCTATCTTGAAATTTGTAAATAGTTATATGTGCATGATTCAGTTGTTTGCTTTACCACTATATTAGAACTGTATGTTGTCTCAATATCAAGCTGCTGGTACAAAAGTATGTGTTGAACAAAGATGTATCAACAGTGTACCCTACTGGAACATAGAAGATTAACTTGCAAAACTTAAGAATAGTTGCGGTTAAGTTACTTTACAGCTGGGCCATAAACAAAAGATGTTATCTTTCAGTTTCAGTGTAGTAGCAGACACAATGTCTAGAACTAGAAGGTTTTTGTATTGTCTTTGCATGTGGCGGAATGTAAATTATTTTACAACTTCCACCATTTGACAAAAGATCTAACAAGGTCCTTGTTTATGTGTTTACACATGGAGATATTAAATGCTAGATGGCTTCTAACAATGGGGGTTTAGCCTGTGAACTGAAGTCAGGTGACAAAAAATGATGTCATGCTGCAAGTATCCCAGCAGTAATATTTCATATTAATTTAAGAACTCTCTAAGAGAGAGAAACAGGGCATTTTGTATTTTGTCTTTGACCTAGCAAGAACATCCACTCACCACACTTGCCTTGCTCTAAGTAAGTTTCTAGGGCATAGTAACTCTCTTATTATCAGATATGAATATAGTAAAAGTATAGCTTAGTATTTTCTTTATTTATTTGATACTGCCCTGCAATGTTGTTTTAAATATTTCCTATGATTTTGAAATCTGATGTAACTGATTACTTAGTGAGTATTGTCTTGTTCTTTTATTATTTATTATTAAATATATTTAAACCTATAACTGTGGCTGATATCTCTGAGACATATTTAAGCTATTAGTGTACTTGCATATCTATTTGGTGACACTGTACAGGCCACTCCTAATACCCCGGTCCTTGGTCAAACTACCATTTGGATTAATAGTAACATTATACAGTAAGATTGGGCACCCTATGATAAGGGTCTTAAAGTAGCTGATAAAGAGCTAGCTGGTGGCAGTAAAAACTACCTTATAGTCTGGGGGGAAGGGGGCATAGCTAGTAAACCTGTGTCAGCCTTTCCCAGATGTGTGTATGTGTGTTTGTGTATAAATCAAATCTCAAAGTGTGTGTGTGTGTGTGTGTGTGTGTGTGTGTGTGTGTGTGTGTGTGTGTGTGTGTGTGTGTGTGTGTCAGCCACTTGGACAGGGACACGAAGCACTGGTTGGACAGAGAGGGTGCTGGAGGTCTTAACTTGGCCACTCAGCTGAGAGCTCAACTCTATGAAACTACACTCACTGCAAGCATTCTTAACCCTGGAAGAAGCTGACATTTATGCATTCACAGAAACCTGGTTCAAAGCTGCGGGGAGCACCTCAGCCATACCAGGTTACTCTTCTTATCATTCATTCAGACCCCAAACCATGGGCACCAAAACAAAAGAAGGTGGAGTTGCAATATACATAAAAGATATACACACCATTAGGCTGGCCAAACAGTATGATGCGCAAGAAATAATCCAGGTGCAGTTAACAACTGACAAGACCTCTATTTAAATCATAGCTAGCTACAGGCCTCCAACTCTGACTCAAGATGCCCACTCCGCCTATCTGGACCCCTTCAAATCTATCAAGCTTTGACCCTTTACCCTGATCCTGGGTGACTTTAACTATCCAACCATAGACTGAAAGAAATACGCCAAAACACAAATGCCCACAGATTCCTTGATTTCATCAATGCAAATGCCTTGGTCAAGTTGCTTGATACCCCCACAAGAGGTGGAAATATCTTGGACTTGGTATTAACCAACATGAGTAACCACTTCAGCATCCCTACAGAGACATCGTCCATGGTATGATCCGACTACAAAGCAATCAGTTTCGAAGTCACCATCTCCCCCAATCCCCCCTAGCTAGGGTAAAAAAAAACTTCTACTAAGCTGATTACAACCTCCTAAGGGAAGGTATAAACAGCTTCACAGACCCTTACCCCTCCACAGGAACTAGCACATATGTCCAAACCTACACCAAAGTACTATAAGAGCATTTATATAGTTGCATGGAATCAGGAATACCATACAGGAAGAAATCATCCTCCTCAAGGAAGAGTAAACCTGTCTAGTGGACATTTACAATAAATAAACTGTAATAAAACTAAAACAAATTGCAGTTCAGGACCAAGAAGGAACAGGTGTCTAATTGGAAGCAATCTCTCCTTAGCCTCAACAAGCAAATAAGAGCACTAGTGAAATCCTCCAAAGCAAATTTCGAGTCCACACTGGCCACATCTACTAAAGACAATCATAAGGCTTTCTTCACATATGTCCACAATCTCAAGGGAAGTACCCAGATCTGCTCAGAACTGGTGGTCAAGGACACCACACACACAAATCCTGTAGATATAGAAAACCTGCTGGCAGACAGGTTCAGTGAAAACTTCACTCCTCTGCCCCCCCCCCCCCATCAGTAAAACAGAGCATCCCCAGTACTTATCTCCCTCCCCTTATCTCTAGGGAAAACATCATCACTACCCTCTCAAAGGCAAAAATACAGCCTCCATGGGACCTGATAACATCCCAGGCAGCATCCTACATGAACTCAGGCAGGAACTTGCAGCACCATTAGGCACCCTATTCAACCAAAGCCTGAGTACCGGCTTCACCCCAGCTGAGTAGAGGACAGCTTCTGTCATCCCTTTGCACAAAGTTGAAGAGTCCACTGATCCAAGAAATTATAGACCCATCAGCCTAACTAGCCTGATCTGCAAGGTCATTGAGAGGATTATCATGGACCTCATTAACAAGCACATTGGCAACCTCCAAAAACTTGATCCCACACAGATTGGTTTTGTCAAGGGGAGGTCATGCCTGTTAAATTTGGTCGACTTCTTTGAGGAAGTCACCAAGGCCATAGACGAGAGGAAGATGGTGCACACCTCCTACCTTGACCTGGCCAAGGCCTTCGATACTATTCCCCACTCAGGTATAATAGATAAACTCTCTCAACTAGGCATCAATCTATATGTTACCAGATGGATAGCAAACTGGCTTACTGATAGAAACCACCTAGTCAAAATAGGGGAAGCCACCTCAAGTGGTAGACCCGTAACAAGTGGCGTACCTCCAGGGATCAGTCTTGGGGCCTCTGCTGTTTGGGATATACTCCTCAGAGGTGCAGGCCAAATCTAGTGGGCTATGGCTGACCAAGTTTGCAGATGACTGCAAGTCGGGTGCTGTCATCAATTACCCTAGTAATGTGTACATCCTTCAAGAGGGTCTAACCCAAACAAATGACTGGTGCCAGATGAATGCCAAAAAATGCAATATAATCCCTTTTGGGGAGAATGATGTCCCCACAAATTATCACATTGATAATAAGACACTAAGCATGCAAGCAGTCGTGAGGGACTTGGGTACCCAAGGTGATAGCAAACTGACTTTTGTCCACCATATTGCCCACCTCATTAGTACGGGTATCTCATCCAGGGAAAAGGTGGTCATACCATCTGTGCATTCTTCCCTTATAGGGCCCATTATTGAGTACAATGGCCCTTTTTGGCATGTACCTCACAAAGCACATGCAGCAGCTGGAGAGACCACAGAATTTCCTCACCCAGAGAATCCAGGGCCTCAAACATCTACCCTACACAGGTAGGCTAAATGCCCTGTCCCTCTACTCAGTCTCCTACAGACTCCTCAGAGGTGACCTCTGACTGGCATACAAAGCAATTTCAGATCCTGCCCTGATAGGACTGCTGCATATCTGCAAGTCAAGCACCACTCAAGTAAATCATGTGCGAACTCAACCTGGTCTGTGACATCAATAGAACTTGTTGGTGGGACAGATTTGGTCCTAGAGACTCCCCCTTTTGTCCCTCTCCACGTAAAGTAAAGGACCTCATTAAATCTTTTTTAAGCACAACCTGAATAACTGACTGGGGACCAGAAAATACACCTCTAGAATTCCACCTGTGTCCCTGCTTGACAGTGGCATAGGGTGCTGACTTTTTTGAACATAGGCTAAATTCTTGGCTAGGCTTATAAGGGCCTCAGGGCCAATAGCCTAGGAACTTTCTATAATCCTATAGCTGTACCAATGGGGAGTCTTATTGGGAATCTGGAGAAAAAGAAGAAACCAGCCCCAGACTGACTGTGATCTCTGTGCCTTAAGGAAAATTGCACTTTACTGTGGGTGTACATGTCATCCTCCCAGTGTGTACATTCCCCACTGTTGCCAGTGGTGATGATTGAGGCTCCTTGATTACTGGGCCAGTGCAGGGGTGTCACATATTAATTGGTGGGTAGTGGTGGGATATTACATCACATATTAATTGGCTTGCAGTGGTGTGGATATTGAATTCCTGTAGCCTGTAAATAATGGTCACTGAAGGTGTTTGTACTCTCAGTCAGCCAAACAGTGAGCATTCAGTTTCATATCACAATTGTTTTATTTTTTTTTTTTTTTGTTAGTTTAGTTAGTCAGGGAGAGCAAGCAAGCATGTCAGCAGAGGAGTATGGTAAGCTGACAAAGAGGCAGTCGACTGAGATGTGCCAGGCTAAAGGACTGGTGCATGCCAACCTGACTAAAGCAGAAATGATTGCAGCTTTAGTCACAGCTACATCACAGAATAGCAACCAGAAGGACAATCAGACTGGCCTTGGGAATGGACAACTCTCAGAAAATGGAAGTTCAACCTTCCCACAGAGGACTTAAAAAAAACATCTGGAGTTAGAGACTTGAACTGGTGGCCAAATGTTTGAAAATAGAATCAGCAGAGAGATTGAGATGCCTGGAGGGTTATAGGTTCATAGGTTCATAGGTTGGTACTAGGCTATCGGCCCTAGAGCCTATACAAGCCTAGCCATAACAATTCCCTGGATATTTCTTCCCACACTATTTACTTCCCTGGACCTCTGTCTAGCAGGGCGACTGACGTGATCCCCGGGGTGAATTTCCTTTCTCCCATCCAATCATCAAGAGTAAGAAGCTGAGACATCTGGAGGCTGAGGAAAGTGAGAAACTGTAACATCTGGAAGCTGAGGAGAATGGGAGGCAGAGGAAGGAGATTCTGACTCTTCACCAGGGTCATGGAGGTAATGGGGAATGGAGTAACCAAACCCCAGAAGCAAGAAAGGTCAGTACATTTCTTCCACAATTAAAAGAGGGGATAATTTTTATAGTTTCATTCATATGTTTGAAAGGGAATGTAAACAGTATAATGTGGACCAAGGGCTTTGGGTATGGTTCCTTACCCTTTTACTCCATGATAAACCTGTAACTTTCTAATTCTAAATTGTCTGATACTGATTGCTTACATTATAATACTGTAAAAATATTGTTGGTTAAAATGTTTTAAGTTAACACCTGAGGCATATAGGAAACAATTTCATAAGCATAGATTCAAGTCAGATGAAAGTGTGTGTGAATATATTGATGAACTAAGTACTTATTTTCATAGGTGGGTGAGTGGATGTCAGGTCACCACTTTGGAAGGCCTGACAGACCTTTTGGTGAGGGAATAAGCCCTTAGAACTTTGCCTGAGGACATGAGAGTCTGGTAAGTGGACACAGAATGTAACACAGCAGACAAGTTGGGGAAAAAGGGAGACCTATACCTAACAAGCAGGGCATCACTGCACAGGAAAGGGATGCCCAGTGCTGCTCATGGGTCTAAGGGAACCCATGGTGGGCAGTCCAGGCCACCCCAACAGAGTCCACCAGTAGCAGGGGAAACCACTATTCCAGGTACACATCCAAGACCAAGGGGTAAATGTTTTAAATGCAATCAGTGGGGCCATGTACACAAGGTGGGGAACAAAAGGTAGGAGACCTGTAAGGGGGGGGGGGGGTGACAGAATGCCAGCAGAAAGTTGTCTCAAGACAACAAGGGTACCAAACTACCACAAGATGTTATATCCTATCTTAGTAAATGGGAAAGAGGCCATTGCTAAGAGACAGACAACCTCTGACCTAACCATTGTGAAGCCTGCAATGGTTAAAAAGGAGCACTACTTGCTTGGGCAGTCTACTTGAGTCAGAGCTTAAGGAGGGACTCCATTCCAAATACCTTTAGCTAGGCTTGACTGGGTGGGAGGAAAAGGAAGCCATCAAGTAGGTGTGTTTGAGGATATCCCTGCAGATGTCCTGATAGGGAAATATTTTGAACATGCAGTACCTTGTCTGTAAGCAGTTACACGCAGTCAGACATGAGACAAACATGTTGGTCTGGTAGCCTAGAGTAGACCCAGATAGACCACACACTTGCAGCCAGTACTGCAGAGGTGGTTACTTTAGGGAGGGAGCTACCCTGTAGCAGTGAGACTGAAGGTGAGCTACAGCTGTTTCTACGTACTGATGTTCCCTTGGACAGAGTGACTGCAAGAGCAGAGGTGAGTAGTAGTATCCAGGCTGCTAATTTCACATCAGACCTGCTGGCTTGTCTGTGGAAGCACTGTGGGGTGAAGCACCTAAAGACCACCCCTACAATCCCCAGACTAATGGTCTGGTTGAGAGGTTAAACTCTACACTCAAAACCATACTATGGGCATTTGCAGACCAGTTCAAGAGGGAGTGGGACAGATATTTGCCCCGACTATTGTTTGCTTTCAGGGAGGTGCCTCAGGAATCCAGAGGTTTTTCACCCTTCAAGATGCTGTATGGGCATAGGGTGAGGGAACCTCTAGATTTGATTTAAGATGAATGGGAGGGTGAGTGTGAATCCCACAAGGGGTCTGCTGTGGCATATATCTTAAACTTCAGGACAGGGCTCAGAGAGCTCATGGGCATGGCCCAGGAGAACCTAGCAGAAACACAACAGCAGAAAAAGGTCTGGTATGACAGGAATGCTCGAGCTAGAAAGTATGCTATGGAGCAGCAGGCAGTGGCTCTCATTCCTATCAGACACAGCAAGCTGCTTGGGAGGGAAGTGGTAAGGAAGGTCAGTGATGCTAACTATATGGTAGAACTGCTAAGCAGGAGGCAGGGGTACAAACTGAACCATGTTAACATGATGAAACCTTACGATGACACAGAGGCCCTGGTGCTAAGTATTTGCTGTAGGAGTCAGAAGGAGTCTGAGGGGGATCCATGGCTACAGGGAGCCAGTCAGCCAAGTCCCAAATTACTATGGTGGGGCCTAGGGGTGAAGGCATATGATGGGACAGTGCAGCACTATACTAGCATTAGCAATGCCAAGGCAGCTGTAATCTCAAGACAGGGAATGTTGTAAGGTATTCCCAGATAGGTTGAACCCACTCAAGCAACATTTCTCAACAGTCACTTGAAAATCTAGCCAGAGTTTTCGGGGCAAGTGTCATATTTTCAGCCCAGCTGTCTGGAATTTTGTAAATAATTATATGTCATGTGGGAATATTAATGTGATTTATAAAGAAGTGTGACAGAAGGAGATACTGCCAGCACAGCTATCTGGAATTTTGTAAATAGTTATATGTCATTTGTGAATACCAGCATCAAGCTGCTGGTACAAAAGTATTTGTTGAACAAAGATGTATCCACAGTGTACCCTATTGGAACATAGAAGATTAACTTGCAAAACTTAAGAATAGTTGGGGTTAAGTTACTTTATAGCTGGGCCATAAACAAAAGGAGTTAACTCTCAGTTTCAATGCAGTAGCAGACACAATGTCTAGAACTAGAAGCTTTTTGTATTTTTTTTACATGTGGAGGAATTTAAATTATTTTACAACTTTCATCATTTGACAAAAGAGCTAAGAAGGTCCTTGTTTATGTGTTTTCATAGGGACATGTTAAATGCTTGTAGTTTCTAACAATCAGGATTTAGCCTGGAAACGGAAGGCAGATGACAAAAAGTGATGCCATGCTGCAAGTATCCCAGCAGTAATATTTCATATTAATTTAAGAACTCTCTGAGATAGAGAAATATGGCATTTTGTATTTCGTCTGTGATCTAGTAAGAACATGCACTCACCACTCTTGCCTTGCTGTAAGTTTCTAGGGCATAGTAACTTCTAGAGTCAGATAAAAATATAGTAAAAGTATAGCTTAGATAATTTCTTTATTTGAGATTGTCCTGAAATGTAGTTTTAAATATTTCCTGTGATTTTGAACTCTGATCTAACTGATTACTTGCTGAGTATTGTATTGTTATTGTATTATTTATTATTAAATATATTTAAACCTATCATTGTGGCAGATATCTGTGAGACATATTTAAGCTCCTAGAGTACTTACATATCTGTTCGGTGACACTGCACAGGCCACTCCTAAAAGCCTGGCCCTTGGTCAAACAGGTGTATATCAGCTTATCAAAAGTTGATAAGAGCTAATTCTCTTTAATCGAACCCTAAACTTCGAAAAACCTAAATAGCAAAAACACGGAACAGCAATTTTTTTCTCAGGGAAGAAAATTGCTGGGCCATTTTCGGGAGTTTGCCATTTCCTCCTCTGTGGCGTGATCTTGGAGTTGGTATATTTAAGTATGGAGGGGTGGAGGGGCACAGCACTTTACTGTGTCTGTAGTTGTCATCCTCCAAGTGTGTACATTCCCCAGTGTTGTCAGTGGTGAGGACTGAGGATCCTTGATTACTGGGCAAGTGCAGGAGTGTCACATATTAATTGGTAGGTAGTGGTGAGGTATCCACATCACATATTAATTGGCTTGCAGTGGTGTGGATATTGAATTCCTGTAGTCTGTAAACAGTGGTCACTGAAAGTGTTTGTACTCTCAATGAGCCACACAGTGAACATTCAGAGTTTCATATCACACTTGTTTTATTTTTTTGTTATTTTAGTTAGTCAGGGAGAGCAGACAATCCTGTCAGCAGAGGAGTATGGCTAGTTGACAAGGAGCCAATTGGCTGAGATGTACCAGGCTAAAGGACTGGTGCACACCAACCTGACTAAAACAGAAATGATTGCATCTTTAGTCACAGCTGCATCACAGAACAACAGCCAAGAGGACAGTCAAACTGGCCTTGGGAATGTACAACTCTCAGAAAATTGACAGTTCAACCTTTCTACAGAGGACTTAAAACATCCATCTGGAGTTAAAGAGACTTGAACTGGGAGGCCAGATGTTTGGAAATAGAATCAGAAGAGAGACTGAGATGCTTGAAGGCCAAAGAGAATGAGAAGCTAAAATATCTGGAGGCTGAGGAAAATGAGGAACTGCAATGTCTGGAAGCTGAGGAGAATGAGAGGCAGAGTCAACATGAGAAGGGAATGCTGACTCTTCACCAGGGTCATGGAGGTAATGGGCAAGGGAGTAAGCAAACCCCATCAGGAAGAAATGTCAGTAAATTTCATCCACAATTTACAGAGGGGGATAATTTTGATAGTTTCATTCACATGTTTGAAAGGGCATGTAAAAAGTATAATGTTGACCAAGGGCTTTGGGTACAGTTTCTTACCCCTTTACTCCATGGAAAAGCTGTAACTGCTATTTCTAAATTGTCCAGTACAGATTGCTTAAATTATAATACTGTAAAAAATCATCTGTTAGAATGTTTTAAGTTAACACCTGAGACTTACACATAAAAGTTTTGTAAGCATAGATGTAAGGCAGATGAAAGTGTGTGAATATATTGCTGAAGTAAGCACTTATTTTCATAGGTGGGTGAGTGGATGTCAGGTCACCACTTTGGAAGGCCTGACAGGCCTTTTGGTGAGGGACTAAGCCCTTAGCACTTTGCCTAAGGACATGAGAGTCTGGTAAGTGGATAGAGAATGTAACACAGCAGACAAGTTGGGGAAAAAGGGGGACCTATACCTAGCAAGCAGGACATCACTGCACAGGAAAGGGATACCCAGTACTGCTCATGGGTCTAAGATAACTCATGGTGGGTAGTCCAGGCCACCCCAACAGAGTCTGCCAGTAGCAGTGGGAGCCACTAATTCAGGTACACATCCAGGATCATGGGTTAAATGTTTTAAATGCAACCAGTGAGCCCATGTAGCATATAGATGTCCACAGAAGCAAAGTGGGCAACAAAACATGGGAGACCAGTAAGTGGGAATGACAGAATGCCAGCAATAAGTTGCTCGAGACAACAAGAGTACCAAACTACCACAAGAGGTTATATTGTAACTTAGTAAATCGTAAAGAGGCCATTGCTAAGAGATACACAGCCTCTGACCTAACCATTGTGAAGTCTGCAATGGTTACAGAGGAACACTACTAGCTTGGGCAGTCTACTCCATAGGTTCATAGGTTCATAGGTAGGTACTAGGCTATTGGCCCGAGGGCCTACATAAGCCTAGCCAACAAGGTTCCCTGGCTTACACCACCCAAGAAAGTTATTTTCCTGTGCCACTGTCTAGCAGAAACACAGAAGTGATCCCCGGGGTGTATTTCCTATTTCCCATCCACTCATCAAGATTTTTCATGAAGAGTGCTAATGAAGAACTTTGCTTGACATAGATGGGTAGCCTGTTCCAGAGTATGGGAAGTCTCTGGGACAGGAATCTATCCCTCCAGCATGTCCTGTTTATTGTGGTGACACAGTTTAGGTCCCTAAAGCATGTAGCTTGGAGGGATTGGGATTTCTTTAGGTGTAGCATGACCAACAGCTCTGGGTTTGACATAGCTTTATATGTTAGGCAGAGATCACATCAGTGTGGGCAATATCCAGTCAGAGCTTTAGGAGGGACCCCATTCCAAGTACCTTTGGCTAGGGTTCACCTTGACTGGGAGGGTAGAAAAGCAAGCCAGCAAGTAGGTGTGTCTGAGGATATCCCTGCAGATGTCCTGATAGGGAATGATTTTGATAATGCAGTACCTTGTGTGCAAGCAGTTACATGCAGTCAGGCTTGGAGACAAGCATGTGGGTTTGGTAGTGTGGGGGAAACCCAGACAGACCACACACTTGCAGCCAGTACTGGTGAGGTGGTTACTTCAAGGAGGGAACTACCCTGTAGCAGTGAGAATGAAGGTGAGCCATAGCTGCTTGTGGGTACTGATGCTCCCTTCGACAGAGTGACTGCAAGGGCAGAGGTGAGTAGTAGCACCCAGGCTAACAGTGAGGCACCGCTGTCAGAGAATAACAGACTTCCTGTGGATGGGGAGCTGGGAAGGGTTACCTAGAGAAAGTTGAGACAGGCTCAGCTCTCAGATCCTACATTACAAGGTCTGAGGGAGGTAGCCAGTGAGCTACATGATTCTCAAGGGAAAGGGGAATCTGTAAACTGGGACAAAGGGTTACTGTATAGAGAATCAATCCCTGAGGGCGGGCCAGAGGGCGAGAGAATATAGCAGTTGGTACTGCTCAGAACCTACCATCTGGCACTTCTACTCATATCCCATGATATTCCCTTTGCAGGTCATATGGGCATAAAATGTACAAAGAAGCATATTATGCAGAACCTTTATTGGCCTGGGATTGCTAGAGATGTAACAGGGTACTGCAGGAGCTGTGAGCAGTGCCAAAAGGTAAGCAAGGCAGGAGACAAGGTGAAAGCTCCTTTGATGCCTTTGCCACATCAGGTGTTTCAGCTCTGACGAGGTCATAGCAAGGCCAAAATATGCATGTCCACAGCTAGTGGGGTTTGGCTTTATTGGCCTGAAATTGTCCAGTAAAATGATGAAACAAATCATGGGCATACAAGAGGTTTGGGAGGTCACTCAGTGTAAGTTCTAGCTTTGCTGGAGTTTTCATTTTGTTTTTACTGATGAGTTTGTCAGTGACCTTCTCACTTATTGTTTTAGTTTGTTTGGGATATTTTTGCAGTGACCCTAATGATAATGGACATAACTGGGTATAACAGCCCTGTGTTTCTAATGCTTAGTCAAACACTCTGCTTGTGCTGTGCTGATGAGGTCATAACAAGACCGAAATATGCATATCCACAGCTCGTGGGGTTTGGCTTTATTGGCCTAAAGTTGTCCAGTAAAATGACAAAACAAGTAATGGACATTCAGAATCACCAATGAGCTGAAACACCTGATGTTCATAGGAACCATTTGCTTATATCCCATGTGCCTCTGATACAAGAGGTTTGGGAGGTCACTCAGTGGAAGTTCTAGCTTTGCTGGAGTTTTCATTTTGTTTTTACTGATTGTTTTTTTTAGTGACCTTCTCACTCATTGTTTTAGTTTGTTGTTTGGGATATTTTTGCAGTGACCCTAATTATAATGGACATCAGCTGGGTATAACAGCCCTGTGTTTCTAATGCTTAGTCAAACACTCTGCTTGTGCTGTGCTGATGAGGTCATAACAAGGCCGAAATATGCATATCCACAGCTAGTAGGGTTTGGCTTTATTGGCCTGAAATTGTCCAGTAAAATGACGAAACAAGAATAAAACAAGATGACAGACGGCTCCTCTCCACACTGGATTTAATTACACAATGCAGGGTAAAAACTCCAACTTTTAAGCGCTTTTCGTTTGAAACATCAAATTTCTTCAGAAAGTAGTACAAATAAACAGACTCCCATATTTAAATACAAAAGTGCGGGAAATTAAAACACTTAATTAAATTTTAAAGACATAGTACTTCTAAAGTTACAAATAATTACAGAAAATTGAACTGAATTGAATTGAATGGGACTTTAAAGTTTATAATTTTTCAGGCAGCACACTTTCATTGGAGATGGTAGATTTGTTATCTAAAGGATATACTTATGTCCCCTGGTTCAAAATTGATGTTAGTAGACTCATTTTGGAACTAAAAGTTTTTACTAGGAAACTTAATTTGGGCTTATTTTTTAAGGATTCTGGTCAGACACTTTTAGATGAGCAGTTCCATATACCAAGTACATTTAACCCCCCACTTCACCCCTTGTTACAGGTATTCGAACAAGTTTGTGAGTTAGATTTAAGAAGTTTAGGTACGGAATCCAGTAATCCATACCATTGTAAGGGTCATTTAGTTAAAGACGAAAGAGACATCTTTGATTTTTTTAAGTCCCAAGATATAAGAATTTGTAAACCTGACAAAGGAGGTGGTTTTGTTGTTTTTGACAACCACGACTATACCACTCGTATGTTAGCACTTTTGGACAATGATACCTACCAGACTAGTTCTAGATCAGAGGTTAATACAGCATATGCCTTTGTTAAATCTTGCCTTAACGATTTATTAATTGACGGGCGGATTGATCAAAAGGTATTTAACTATATGTTTTCTGCCTTTCCTAGGTATCCCACATTGTTTGGGATTCCAAATATACATAAAGATTTGATCAACCCACCATTGCGACCACTCATAGATGGTCGAGGCTCTCCGACATATGCTTGTTCAAAAGTTATAGACGTGTATTTACAGAAATATGTACGTCTTGAACCACAAATATCCAAAGATTCTTGGGACTTTTTGGCTAAAATTAACGACCTAAAATTTAATAATGATTATAACTTCTTAACTATAGACGTAAAGGATCTTTATACCTGTATTCCACATGTTGTTGCAATCGAATGGGTAGCTGACTTAATGAGGAAACATGGAGCTTCTATTATTGAAACCTCCCTTATTATGGAATTGTTAGAATTAGTATTGATGAATAAGTATTTCATGTTTGACAATAAATTCTACCTTCAGAAAACCGGGTTGGCAATGGGCTCTCCCTGTGGAGCTAGCGTGGCCAACCTTGTAATGGCCTGTGGGAGACAATGTTTGTTTTTGACTCAAAGGTTAATATTTACCTTGAAGACATTATCTATTATACCCGGTTTTTGGACGATGTGTTCATCCTTTTGAGAGGTGATGACTTAATGGCATCTAAGTTGGTAGATTGGTTTAATTCCTCTACCACCTTTTTGAGATTCACGTATACTTTCCATGTTGAGAATATTGCTTACCTTGACATCTCACTTAGTAAAAATTTGGAGTTAGGATGCTTTATTTCTCAGATACATCGCAAGGCAACCTACTCCAATTCTTTTCTACATTTTTCAAGTTGCCATCCCTTCCACCAAAAAAGATCGGTGGTTAAGGGACAGTTGGTTAGGGCTGTACGTATATGTTCTTTGCAGTTTGATTTTGCCAACGAATGTAACTTGTTGAAGGGTATGTTTATGCACCGTGACTACCCTGAAAGTTTGATCGATGAGTTAATTAAAGAAGTAGAATTCAAACGGGGTACTGACCGACTTAGACCGATTTAGCCGTTAAGAAATTCCCTCTTGAGGTTGACACTTTAGAACCACAAGAGATTATAAATACAGAGGTAGTGGCGGACTTGAGTGAAGAGCAAAATTTTCAATTCACCTTTATTACATCTTTTAACTCACTAACTAAATCTACCATCAGTATTATTGATAAGAATTGGAATTTATTTAGATGTAATACAAGCCTACACTCCTTTTTTGGACCAAAACCAAAGGTTGTTTTTACGAAGGGGAGAAATATTAAAAATCTGCTTGAGGTTACTAAAAAGCCATTTTTCAGGGTAACTGGTATGTTTAAATGTGAAACTTGTAAATTTTGTAAACATATGCAATGTACTAATCAATTTTCCATCGGTGGTAAAACTTTTAAATTGAAAGGTAAATATAATTGTAATAGTAAATTTGTTGTTTACCTGGCTCACTGTTCATTTTGTCCTGCATTTTATGTGGGCAAAACTGAACGATGTTTGAAAGAAAGGGTATACGAACATCAGTATGCCATTTCACATAACAAAGATACCAATGCCCTAGCTAAGCATATTCAGTCTTATCCTACACACAAGTTTGAATACTTGGTTATTGATCAGTTTGTCCAAGATATTAGGGGTGGACCTGCCTCATTTAAACTAGAAGAGTTAGAACTCTTGTGGCAGATCAGGCTTAATGCCTTTAATTACCCTGGACTTAATGAGGCTTGTTCGATTTCCTGTTTGTTGAAACTTAGAAGTTTGCAAAGATAAGAATTAGTAGGTGTAAATAAAAATATATATATACACATATATATATTATGTAACATTTTTCAATTCATATGTATACAACTTTTTATCTTATTTTTATAACTAATTCTTTTGTAGTAAGCTACATTTAGACTATTTTTTATATGCAGCATGTTGAATTAGAGCTTTATAAGACTATCAGGATGTGTATTCAATTTTCTGTAATTATTTGTAACTTTAGAACTACTATGTCTTTAAAATTTAATTAAGTGTTTTAATTTCCCGCACTTTTGTATTTAAATATGGGAGTCTGTTTATTTGTACTACTTTCTGAAGAAGTTTGATGTTTCAAACGAAAAGCGCTTAAAAGTTGGAGTTTTTACCCTGCATTGTGTAATTAAATCCAGTGTGGAGAGGAGCCGTCTGTCATCTTGTTTTATTCTTAGTTCTTTGTGCCGTTTTGAAGTTTTAAAATGACGAAACAAGTCATGGGCATTCAGAATTGCTAATGAGCTGAAACACCTGATGTTCATAGGGATCATTTGCATATATCCCATGTGTCTCTGATACAAGAGGTTTGAGAGGTCACTCAGTGGAAGTTCTAGCTTTGCTGGAGTTTTCATTTTGTTTTTACTGATATGTCATTGTAAATATGAATATAATCCACAGGCTTGTCCTCTTAAATGTAAGAAGACTGTGTTAAATGTTGAACTTCAAAAATGTAACCACAGTGCATTCTGCTGGAAAAAAGCTGATAAGTCAAGCATTGTATGACTGTTTGATCTCACAGCTCGGAGACATAATGACTGAGGAATTCCTTCTACTGTTTTGAGACCAGAGTTAATTGCTAGATTTTACATATATAATGTCTTTTATTGCTATAGTTTCCTGGCCAGTTGCAAGATCAAAGAAATGTTAAAACTCTGAGTTTCTGTTCGCCTGGGAACCAGAGAAGAATGATGTAATCTAAAATGAGTCAGCAGTGAGGTATTATTTTTAAGACTTTCTCATACAGAATCAGAGCATTTTGGATTTTGTCTGAAGAACATAACTCACCAGTGCTCTGCCTTTGCTCTGTATGTAAATTTATTTTGAACTATGTTTGCTCTTAGTTAAATAGATATTTAGTCAGATTTAGACTAGCTGTTTTCTATATTTATGTCAGACTATTCTACAGTATTATTTTAAGCATTTTCCTGTGATTTCTGAACTCTTGACTAGCGCTGTGTTGAATTGAGAAGATTTGTCTTGTGTTTTTATTATTAAATATTTTTAAACTTTTCAACTGTGGCTGTTTTGTGTAGAGATAATTTAAGCTCTAGAGTACATTGCATGTATATAGTGATACTGTACAAAGCCATTCCAAATAAGTCTTGCTGTTCATCACACTTACTAATTGGATAATAATATTGCACAGTAATATTTGGACACCCTTTGGTAAGGACCTTTTTAGTAGCTGATAAGAGTAGTTGGTGGCAATGATTACTACCTTATAGCCTGGCAGGAGGAGGCATAGCTGGAGAACCTGTGCCAGCCTTTCTCAGGAGTGTCTGTGTGTTTGTATATCAACCAAATTGCAAAGTGTGTATGTGTCAGTTACTTGGGCAGGGACACAAAGCATTGGTTGGACAGAGAGGGCACTGGAGGTTTTGGCTTGACTGCTCGGCTGAGATCTGTACCCTATAGCTGTGCCAGTGGGGAGTCTTATTGGGGATCTGGAGAGAAAGGGAGAAATCAGCCCCAGACTGACTGTGATCTCTGTGTGCTCTTAAGGGAAATTGTACTTTATTGTGTATGTATTTGTTGTCCTTCCCAATGTAGACACCCCTCACTGGTGTTAGTGTTGAGGATTGAGGCTCCTTGATTACTGGGCTAGTGCACGGGCATCACATATTAATTGGTTGGCAGTGGTGGGATATCCACACCACATATTAATTGGTTGGCAGTGGTGGGATATCCACACAACATATTAATTGGTTGGCAGTGGTGGGATATCCACACCACATATTAATTGGTTGGCAATTGGCTTGTAGTGGTGTGGATAGTGAATGCCTGTAGCTTGTGTACAGTGATCACTGAAGGTGTTTTTGTATGCTCAATAACCACACAGTGCTTGTGTACAGTGATCACTGAAGGTGTTTTTGTACTCTCAATCAGCCACACAGTGAATATTTAGAGTTCAGATCACAATTGTTTTATTTCTTTTGTTAACTTAGTTAGTCAGGGAGAGCAGGTAAGCATGTCAGCAGAGGAGTATGGCAAGCTGACAAGGAGCCAGTTGGCTGAGATGTGCCAGGCTAAGGGACTGGTGTATGGAAACCTGAGTAAAGCAGACATGATTGCAGCTTTGGTCACATCTGCATCAGAAAACAGAAATCAGGAGGGCAATCAGACTGGTCGTGGAGATGTACAACACTCAGAGAATGGACAGCTCAACCTTTCTGCAGAGGACTTAAAAATCCATCTGGAGCTAAAGAGACTTAAGTTGGAGGCCAGGCATTTGGAAACAGAAGCAGCAGAGAGATTGAGATGTCTACAGGCTGAGGAGAATGAGAGACTGCTATGTGTGGAAGCTGAGGAAATGCAGAGGCAGATGTAGCAAGAATAGGAGATGCTGACTCTTCACCATAGTCATGGAGGTAATGAGGAAGGAAGTAACTGGACCCCAGAAGCACAAAAGGTTAGTGAATTCCTTCCTCAGTTTACAGAGGGGGATAATCTTGATAGCTTCATTCATACGTTTGAAAGTGTATGTAAACAGTATGATGTTGACCAAAGGCTCTGGGTAGAGTTCCTGACCCCCTTACTCCATGGTTAAGCTGTAACTGTGTTGTCTAAACTTTCTGATCACAAATTTTTTGATTATCCTGCTGTTAAGAATAGTTAGAATTTTTTAAGCTAACACCTGAAGCTTATAGGAAAAAAGTTTTGTGAGCATAGATGCAAGGCAGATGAAAAAGTGTGTGTGAATATATTGCTGAACTGAGCACTTATTTTCATAGGTGGGTGAGTGGATGTCAGGTCACTACTTTGAAGGGCTGGCAGACCTTTTGGTGAGGGAACAAACCCTTAGCACTTTGCCTGAGGACATGAGAATCTGGTTAGCTGATAGACAATGTGCTACTTCAAATGAATTGGGGAAGAAGGGAGACCTATACCTAGCAAGCTGGGCATCCCTGCACAGGAAAGGGACCCCCCAGTACTGCTCATGGTCTAAAGAAACCCATGGTGGGCAGCCCAGACTGCCCCAACAGAAAGCCTCTTGTCCCGGTACATGTCCAGGACCTAGGGTTAAATGTTTTGAATGGAACCAGTGGAGCCATGTGGCTTAGAACCCACTGTGTGAAAGTAGCAGACTCCACGTCAGACTGCTGACCAGTCATGAGTGGACTCCCACAGGGATCAGTCCTGGATCCTCTCCTGTTAGGCATCTACTTTGCAGAAGTACATGCCAACACGGAGGGACTCTGGCTGACCAATTTCACAGACGTCTGCAAGCTCCAAGAAATTATTTACTCCCCAAGTGATGTAGACATCCTACAAAAAGGCCTCACTGAGACCAATGACTGGTGTTGAAACTATGGCCTTAAGTTTAATGCCAAAATATGTCATCATCCCCTTTGGGAAAAACTCAGTTCCCACTAATTACCACATTGATGGGAGCCCACTGAACACAGAAGGCATTATAAGAGATCTGGGGACACAGGTAGACAGCAACCTGTCCTTCGACCATCACACTGCCACTGTGGTCAGAAATTCCTTCTATGTGGCACATTTCATTACCAAGGGTTTTGCATCCAGGAAGAAAGAGGTCATCATCTCTCTCTACTCTTGCCTCATTAGGCCAATCATCGAGTATAATGCCCCATTTGGCATGTACCTCACTAGACATATGCAACCACTGGAAAAGCCACAAAAGTACCTCGTGAAGAGGATCCTAGGCCTTAAACACATGTCCTACATGGACAGACTCAAAAAACTCCAGCTATTCTCTGTCTCATATCGTCTATTAAGAGGTGATCACTGCTTGACTTACAAAGCCATGTCTGATCCAGCTCTGTTAGAAATGCTACATCTAAAGAAATCCCAATCCCTCCGCACCACATGCTCCAGAGACCTCAACCTCATTACTACAATCAGCAGAACATGCTGGAGGGACAGGTTCATAACCCAGAGACTGCCCATGTTCTGGAATAGACTTCCCATACATGTCAAGCAGAGCACCTCACTGGCCCTCTTCAAGAGAATTCTTGATGAGTGGATGGGAAATAAAACGCTCACCCCAGGGATCACTCCAGTGGCTCTAGCTGATAAAGGCACTGGGAACTAATGTCGGGTGGCATGATGCCAGGGCACTTCTATGGGCTAGGCTTGTAAAGGCGCCAGGGCCATTAGCCTAGTACACAC
The DNA here is from genome assembly GCF_019279795.1 of Protopterus annectens. NCBI lineage: Eukaryota > Metazoa > Chordata > Ceratodontiformes > Protopteridae > Protopterus > Protopterus annectens. The sequence continues at coordinate 1,202,873,442 of NC_056726.1, forward strand.
CTATGAACCTATGAACCTATATAGATGTCCATGGAGGCAAGGCGAGGAACAAAAAGTGAGAGAGCCAGTAAGTGAGAAAGACAAAATGCCAAAAGTAGGCTGTCTTGAGAAAAAAGGGGACCAAAGTACCAACAGAGGTTATATCCTATCTTAGTGAATGGCAAAGAGGCCATTGCTAAGAGAGGCACAGCATCTAACATAACCATTGTGAAGCCTGCAATGGTTACAGAGGAGCACTACTTGGCTGGGCAGTCTACTCCAGTCAAAGCTTTAGGAATGTCCCCATTCCAAATACCTTTGGCTAGGGTTCACCTTGACTAGGAGGGTGGAAAAGGAAGCCAGCAAGCAGGTGTGTTTGAGAATATCCTTGGAGATCTCCTGATACAGAATGATTTTGATGAGACAGTACCATGTGTTTGTGCAGTTACATGCAGTCAGGCTTGGAAACAAGCAGGTGGGTCTGGTAGCCTGGGGGAGACCCAGACAGACTGCATACTTGCAGCCAGGACTGGTGAGGTGGTTACTTTAGGGAGGGAGATACTCTGTAGCAGTGAGACTGAAGGTGATGCACAGCTGCTTGTGGGTGCTGATGTTCCCTTGAACAGAGTAACTGCAAAGGTAGAGGTGAGTAGTAGTACCTAGCCAGACAGTGAGGCACCATGTCAGATGATGCCAGACTTCCTGTGGAAGGGGATCTGGGAAGGGTTACAAAGACGAAGTTGAGACAGACTCAGCTCTCAGACCCTACATTGCAAGGCCTGAGGCAGGTAGCCCATGAGGCACCTAATTCTCAAGGGAAGAGGGAATCTGTATACTGGGACAAAGAGTTACTGTATAGAGAGTGGACCCCTGAAGGAAGGCAAGAAGGTGAGATGATACAGCAGTTGGTAGTGCCTAGAGTTTATTGTCTGGTGTTTCTAGCCATAGCCCATGATATTCCCTTTGCACGTCATATGGGCATAAAATGTACAAAGAGATGTATTATGCAGAACTTCTATTGGCCTGGAATTTCCAGAGATGTTACAGGGTGCTACAGGACCTGTGAGCAGTGCCAAAAGGTAGGCAAGGCAGGAGACAAGGTGACAACTCCTTTGATGCCTTTGACTGTGATTGACGAACCATTTCAGAGGGTAGCTATGGATATTGTGGGGCATCTGAGGACCCCAAGTTCCACAGGGAAAAAGTATATCCTAGTGATAGTAGATTATGCTACAAGACACCCTGAGGCAGAAAGATATAACACTGATAATGCATCGCACACATTGATTATAGCTGTAATGTACAGCACTAAGTTACAAGAGGATGTGACTGTTAGTGTACAACACACAATGTTTGTGACTGTAATGTATAACACTAAGACTAAGATACATAAAGATATAACAATGATAATGCATCGCACACATTGATTATAGCTGCAATGTACAGCACTAAGTTATATGAAGATGTGACTATTAGTGTACAACACATCCTGTTTAGGGACTGCAAAGTCTAACATGATGTCACATGTGAACACGAAATATAATACACCATGTATAGCAACTGTAATGTATAACACTAAGGTTAAGATAAATAAAGATATAACACTGATAATGCATCCCACACATTGATTATATGGGTTCCTATTAGATGACCGAAGACGCATTCTATCGAATGTGTCTTGGTTGAACTTAAAACAACGAAAAGGCAAAATAGCAATGTGGCTTTTAAACAAATTCTTTCCCAGGGAAAGAATTCTCTTGGCCACTACTGTTGCTTTGCCATTTTCGGCACTGTAGTGCAATCTCGGAGTTGGTATATTTAAGCAGGGGTGGGTGTGGGGGGCAAAGCCCCGCACTTTATGTATTCTTTCAATTTTTTTTTCTTTTTTTTTTTTTGGAACAGCGATTTTTTTCCCTTGGAAGAAAAATCGCTGTTCTGAGCTATCGAGATTGTAAGCTTTTGCTTACATGGGGTCGATTATTCATTGTTCGATTTTTTAAGCATTCGATGATATAATATAGACCTGATTATATCTGTAATGTACAGCACTGAGTTATATGAGGATGTGACTGTTAGTGTTTAACACATACTGTTTAGGGACCATAAAGTATAACATGATGTCACATGTGAAAAAAACATGTAATACACCATGTATAGAAACTGCAATGTATAACACTAAGGTTAAGATACATGAAAATATAACACTGATAATGCATCACATGCACTGATTATACCTGTAATTTTACAGCACTAAGTTATATGAGGATTCGATTGATAGTGTACAGTACACAATGTTTGTAATGTTTAACACTAAGCCTAAGATACATAAAGATATAACACAGATAATGCATCTCACACATTGATTATATCTGTAATGTACAGCACTAAGTTATATGAAGATGTGACTGTTAGTGTACAGCACACAATGTTTGGAACTGTAATATATAATGCTAAGACTAAGATACATAAATATATAACACTGATAATGCATCACACACATTGATTATATCTGTAATGTACAGCACTAAGTTACATGAGGATGTGACTGTTAGTGTACAGCACACAATGTTTGGAACTGTAATATATAACACTAAGACTAAGATACATAAAGATATAACACTGACAATGGATCACACGCATTGATTATAGCTATAATGTACAGCACTAGCTTATATGAGGATGTGACTGTTAGTGTATAACACATACTGTTTAGGGACTGTAAAGTTTAACATGATGTCACATGTGACCACAACATGCAATACACCATGTGTAGAAACTGTAATGTATAACATTAAGACTAAGATACATAAAGATATAATACTGATAATGCATTGCACACATTGATTATATATGTAATGTACAGCACTAAGTTACACGAGGATGTGACAGTGTACAACACACATTTGTGACTGTAATGTATAACACTAAGACTAAGATACATAAAGATATAACACTAATAATGCATCACACACATTGTTTATAGCTGTAAAAGTACAGCACTGAGTTATATGAGGATGTGACTGTTACTGTAGAACACACAAAGTTTGGGACTGTAATATATAATACTAAGACTAAGATACATAAAGATATAACACTGATAATTCATTGCACACATTGATTATAGCTGTAATGTACAGCAGTAAGTTATATGAGGATGTGACTGTTAGTGTATGACACATACTGCTTAGGGACTGTAAAGTATAACATGAAGTCACATGTGAATACAACATATAATGCACCATGTGTAGAAACTGGAATATATAACATTAAGACTACGATACATACAGATATAACACTGATAATGCATCACACACATTGTTTATAGCTGTAAAGTACAGTCTGAGTTATGTGAGGATGTGACTGTTAGTGTGTAACACACAATGTTTGGAACTGTAATGTATAACGCTAAGACTAAGATACATAAAGATATAACACTGATAATGCATCACACACATTGATTATATCTGTAATGTACAGCACTAAGTTACATGAGGATGTGACTGTAAGTGTACAACACACAATGTTTGGAACTGTAATATATAACACTAAGACTAAGATACATAAAGATATAACACTAATAATGTATCACACACATTAATTATAGCTGTAATGTACAGCAATAAGTTATACGAGGATGTCACTGTTAGTGTATAATGCATACTGTTTAGGGACTGTAAAGTTTAACATGATGTCACATGTTACCACGACATGTAATAAACCATGTATAGAAACTGTAATACATAACATTAAGACTAAGATACATACAGATATAATACTGATAATGCATCATACACATTGATTATAGCTGTAATCTACAGCAGTGAGTTATATGAGGATGTGACTGTTAGTGTTTAGCACGCAATGTTTGTGACTGTAATATATAACACTAAGGTTAAGATACATAAAGATGTAACTCTGATAGCGCATCACACACACTGATTATAGCTGTAATGTACAGCACCCCATTATATGAAGATATGACTGTTAGTGTACAGCACATCCTGTTTAGGGACTGTAAAGTCTAACATGATGTCACATGTGAACACAACATATAATACACCATGTATAGCAACTGTAATGTATAACACTAAGGTTAAGATACATAAAGATATAACACTGATAATGCATCCCACACATTGATTATATGGGTTCCTATTAGATGACCAAAGATGTATTCTATCATCAATGTGTCTTGGTCAAACTTAAAACAACGAAAAGGCAAAGCGGCTTTTAAGCAAATTCTTTCCCAAGGAAATAATTCTCTTGGCCGCTTCCATTACTTTTCCATTTTCGGCACTGTAGTGCAATCTCGGAGTTGGTATATGTAAGCAGGGGTGGGTGTGGGGGGGTGAAGCACCCCACTTTATATATTCTTTCAATTTTTTTTTTTTTTTTTTGTAACAGTGATTTTTTTTCCAAGAGCTTTCGAGACTGTAAGCTTTCACTTACATGGGGTTGATTATTCATTGTTCACTTTTTTTAAGCATTTGATGATATAATATACACCCGATTATATCTGTAATGTACAGCACTGAGTTATATGAGGATGTGACTGTTAGTGTTTAACAGATACTGTTTAGGGACCCTAAAGTATAACATGATGTCACATGTGAACACGACATATACTACACCATGAGTGGGAACGGTTATGTATAACATTAAGGTTAAGACATAAAGATATAACACTGATAATCCATCACACAAACTGATTATAGCTGTATTGTACAGCACTGAGTTATATGAGGATGTGACTGTTAGTCTATAACACTCAATGCTTGGGACTGTAATGTATAACACAAAGTAAGATACATAAAGATATAACATGACATATACTACACCATGTGTGGGAACTGTTATGTATAACACTAACGTTAAGATACATAAAGATATAACACTGATAATCCATCACACAAATTGATTATAGCTGTAATGTACAGCACTGGGTTATATGAGGATGTGACTGTTAGTGTATAACATACAATGTTTGGGACTGCAATGTATAACACTAAGACACATAAAGATATAACACTGATAATACATAGCACACATTGATTATAGGTATAATGTATAGCACTAAGTTATATGAGGCTGTGACTGCTAGTTTATAACACACAATATTTGGGTTTGTAATGTATAACACTAAGACTAAGACTAAGACTAAGATACATAAAGATGTAACACTGATAATGCATCACACATTGATTATACCTGTAATGTACAGCAGTAAGTTATATGCGGATGTGACTGTTAGTGTATAACATACAATGTTTGGGACTGCAATGTATAACACTAAGACACATAAAGATATAACACTGATAATACATAGCACACATTGATTATAGGTATAATGTATAGCACTAAGTTATATGAGGCTGTGACTGCTAGTTTATAACACACAATATTTGGGTTTGTAATGTATAACACTAAGACTAAGACTAAGACTAAGATACATAAAGATGTAACACTGATAATGCATCACACATTGATTATACCTGTAATGTACAGCAGTAAGTTATATGCGGATGTGACTGTTTGTGTACAGCACACAATGTTTGGGACTGTAATGTATAACACTAAGACTAAGATACATAAAGATATAACACTGATAATGCATGTCACACATTGATTATAGCTGTAATGTACAGCACTAAGTTATATGAGGATTTCACTGTTAGTGTATAACATATACTGTTTACGGACTGTAAAGTATAACATGATGTCACATGTGAACACGACATATAATACACCATGTGTAGAAACCGTAATGTATAACACTAAGATACGTAAAGATATAGCACTGATAATGCATCATACACATTGATTATAGTTGTAATGTACAGCACTGAGTTATATGAGAATGTGACTGTGTACAGCACACATTGTTTGGGAACTGAGATGTATAACACTAAGACTAAGATGCATAAAGATGTAACACTGATAATGCATCACACACACTGACTATCCTCTGGATTCAAGAAAATCCAAGCAAGAATAAGAGTATTCTTGCGTGCAGTGGCTCGTGTCGGTTCAGCACAGCAGCGCGCCTTAAATATTCATGAAGGCATGCTGCTGTACTTGCTATAGAGACACAGACTGTGAAAAAGTGCAGGGGGCATGTTCAAGTAGTACACTGATGCTGAACATGCCCCCTGTACTCAGCAAGTGCCGTACGGCACTTTCTAAGCCAATTTGGCATAGTATTAGAGATTTGCTCTAATATTATTCCAGTATTTCAGTGTTCGCATGGGGTGTGTGGCAGGTTCTGTGACACACCCTCTGCATTGCTAAAGTGTCATATGACACTTCTGCAACCTGCTAAAGCAGGAAATGTGTGCAAATGCACTTATAAATGGGGGATAAATCCCCCAAAAGTGACCAAACACAGATATAGCCCTCACAAACCCAGAAAGTTGATAGAGAATAGGTTATGCATTAGCATGAATTACAGAAGGGTAGAAGTCTGAAAGCAAATGTATGCCAATGTTCCCTTACAGCAGTGCATGTTAACAAAGGCTCAAATGATGGGGGGAATAAATAAAACATTAGAACATGGCTGAAAAATTGCCCTCACACACTTAGAAAGTTGATAGATAGCAGGATATGATTTAGCAGGAGTCCCTGAAGGATAGAAGCCTGAAAGCCAAATGAATGCCAATAATTCATGATTGCAGTCCTCAATGAGTTGTCAGAACACCACAAGTCTCACTTATATAACATAATAATATAAAAATAATATAAACTATCTTTTTTATAAGCCTAAGGAATGTTTAAATGTAGCTAAGTGGGTTTGGCATTATGGCCATCTGCTTAGCATAGCTTAAACATCCCCTAAGAGATAAATGCAAATATACAGGTGAAATTTCCAAGCTGAGATAGTGTAGTGATTAGACTCCTGGATTTATATGCAGATGTTCATGGTTTGAGTACCAAGACAGGCAACTTATTTTTCTATGGGAAAGTAGTGTTAAAATTATTTTTGTAAACTTAAGTTATGTAGCAACTGTCAATCAGGGTAGTGTAGCAGGTCCAATAATGAGATGTCAGTCTAGAAAAGATGTGAAACCCCTATATAAACACAAGTGCTCCATACTGATAAGTCACACAAGAATAACCCACTTACAACTGCTTAAAAGTGCCCTAATCACTCTGTATTCATCAGACCTTGTTTTTCCCAAACACAAAATAGTCAGCCCTGCGAAGTTTTGAACCCAGGATGCTGTGCTCTACAATCACAGCAACATACCACTACACCATCTGAGCTGTTAAAATCTGTAGTGCTTTAACAAACATATTATGCATTCTGGACATTTAACAGTAATGAAAAAAAAATCAGCCCCATGTCCCTTTACACTATAGTCAGAGCAATGTACTACTACACTATCTGAGCTGTAGGAATTATTGGTGTTTTTTCAAACTTATCATACAATAGAGGCATACAAGATTATGGAGAAAGCTTTATGGAAATATTCATGTGTTGTATATAGACATATACATATATATGTCTGTTGAAACATATATATGAAATAGTGGATAAATAATATAGATACACATATATAAATATATAAAGGAAGGGGAAAAAATATATATATACATACATATAAATGTATGTACATAACATGCAGTGCAGTCAGACCTCAAAACCATCCCTCTCAACTTCTTAGTGAAAGACACCTGTACAAAGGCTGTAAAAGGGGGGGTGGGCCAGATATAGGGACATATTGCAACTATCGCTGTTAGGAATGAAGACATTTGTTACAGCAACAGGATGCAATTCAGCAGACAATTACTGAAGGATATGAGAATGGGAACTGAAATGTTATGTCATTATTTACTGACATAAGTTCTTGGATCATCACAGTGATTTACCAGACAAATACAAATAAACTGTGGAACAGAACAAAAGTATGGGCTAAACATCTGGACGTTCTGTGAAAATCCTGGCAGTGGAGAGGTATGCTCAGAACCCCTTAGTGCAATGGATCTGGACAAAGCCGAACAAAATGGGACAAAGTCATGAAATTAAGGACATATCCAAAATACATGAGTAGATAAGCTGAGAAAGTTGATGTAGTAACACTGTATGCCCTAACATATATTGACTGAAATATCACAAATCTGTGACTCAATTGCTTCTCATTAGTTAGTGACCTCAATCCCCACATCATCCCACTGATGTGTCAGGAATACATAACAGTTATGGGGACCAGACCAATGATATCTGCCAGACAACAGGACATCCTATGAATGTGTGGAAATAACACAACATTAGGGAAACCACACTCAGCTAACAAGCAACATTCAAACTACAATCAGGCTGACATAACACAACCCAGATCTAGTTCTGGGGCTGTGCACATGCATTTGCAAATATAACAGGCACTACAGGGAAGTAACACTAGTGGAAAACAGACATTAGTGTGAAAGTGCATACCCACAACCAATTTCACCACAGTCACAGCAGCATACCAGTAAGCAAACTGAACAATACAGTATAATGATTGTGTGAGCAACTATATCCCGTTTGCGACTCACACATTACCCCTACATATACTACCCCAAGTCCCAGTGTAGTGGGAATCTTGAGGTGTTATGGGACATGTCATGGTCTGCTCGTACAAACATATACAGGCAATAAGGAAACAGAAACTGGAGCAGGCATGCACAGACAGATAGAAAGGCCCCATGACACTCACATATACCCCCTCCCTATACAGCCCAAACAACATGTACACACTACACTGCTACACAATCCTGACAGTCTGTTAACAATGGCCAGACATACACAGACTTCTCAAATGTACAGTTTCCCACAGAATGTATAGGCACAGTACTCATATCTATGGCCACTTCCTTGCTACATGTCTGGGGGTCTATGGCATTACTGGGATGGTAGCAGGAATGAAGGCAATAAATAATGATGCTACATACCTCTGAACCTCTTAGTGCATGACATCTGGACAAAGCCTGACATAATTGGGGGACAGAGGCCCAAACACAGAGGTATAATGGACATATTGCTGTCATACATTTAAACAGTTGCTGGTGCTACTGTGTTTGTTGTCACATCTTTTCTGAGGGATATTACATCAGTAGCACCAATGGATGTTAGCATGTGCTGACTGCATTCCCCAGAGTATCCAACTGATTAGCTAAGGACAATGACTGTGTGGGAAACAGACCAATCATATGAGTCATGCATCTGGGCAGTGTCTAGGCCTCTGGACAGTGTAGAGGTATGACCGCAATCATGTAACAGAATGGAAATCCCCTGACAGCTGCCAAACATGTCATCCAGCACCTTATGAAGCACAGTAAGACCAACATGACACTCCCCCACATCAGCTCTGGGCAATTATCCATGAATATTCAAATATAGCATCTACTACAGGGATGAAACTGTAGTGAAAAGCAGATAGTGGTGCAAAAATGTCCACCCAAAAACATTTTCACCACAGTCACAGCAACATACCAGTACCCAAAATGAACTCCATAGTACAACGACTGTCTGAACAAACATATCATGATTGCCAGTCACACACTACACTGATATATACTGGCCAAAATCAGGGTGTACTGGGAATCTTGAGGTGTCACTGGACATTTCACAGTCCGCCCCTACAAGCATACAGACCAGAAGGACCACCAGCAGCCGTAGAAGCATGCGCAGTCAGACAGGTAAAGGAAGTATGGCAGTCACATCTGCTACTCTCCCTACCCAGTCCAATAAACATCTACACATAACACTGCTACACAGTCCTGGCAGTCTGTTCACAATGGCCAGATATACATAACTGTTATATGTACAAATTTCTACAGAATTTCCAGGGTTTGGAACCATAATCCTGGCCACTGCCGCATACCACTGCCAGGAGTATGCTAGGTCACTGAGATGATAACTGGAGTGCAGTCAGTAATTAATGATATACCATACCTCTGCACCTTGTAGTACAGGACATCTGGACAACACATGACATACTAGGGGGAAAGGGGGATGGAAATAGGGACATACACATAATGGTGTTACAAACTGAAACAGTAGCTGGTGTTACATGTGTTGCTGCAACATAATATCCCTGAAGGATATGATGTCTGCAACAACAATGGATGTCAACAGTTAGTGACTACAATCCTCACATTATCCTACTGACACCACAAAAAAAGATGTTGTTCGAGGAAATGACCAAACATAACAGGCAAACCTCTGGCCACTCTGCAGACAACATGCTAGTTGAGAGGTATGTCAGAGACATATCACTGTCAGATGTCAGATCACTCAGTAAATGCATATCCAGATGAACCTTGTCAATCAAGCAACCCTCCATGTGTATAACAGCACTAATGACATACAATCTGTACTGAAATCTGGATCTTTGTCCCACATGTTGTTGGGCTATCTCCACATGTCCTGTCCTGTGAGGTATTCCCACCTACTGTCTGTGAACTGTAGCCCTACACCTTCATAATGTCCCTGCACAGGCAAGAAAAAGAGGCAAGGCCCACATGAAAGATGTCCCATATGTTGGAACTAGCAGCAGTGTCCAGGCCCACATCACAATACTATGTGGGCACCTACATAGCTGTATGGCCTCAGCAATACCTGACAGGACATCAACCCCCACAACGTAGGCTGAATGCTTGTGGTGGACAGCAGCAATACACAACTACCATCATAGGTGGAAATAATCACAGGACGGGCCAAGAAGGAACAGCTGCCTCATTGGCAGCCATGTCACCTTGTTATGCACAAGCAAATAAGGTCACAGGTGATGTACACTAAGGCTGTATTTGAGTGCAAACTGGATACATCCACCAAGGCCAATCAGTAGGCCTTCCAGACATGTGTCCACAATTCCAGAGGCAACAAACATATCTGGTCTGTAGTGGTGGTCAATAACACCACATACACATATGCCATAGGTATAGACAACTGGCTGCAGACAGGTGAAGTGTAAACTTCACCCCCCCGTCCCCCTATAGGTACACATGTACAGCACCTGCCCCCTTCCCCTCATGATCAGGAAGCAGGTCTGTAATGCCCTCTCAAAGGCAACACACAGAGGTCTCCATAGGCCTGATACCATTCTTGGCTGCATCCTACATGAACACAGGCATGGGCTGTCAGACCCATTCTGCAGTGTAGCCAACCACAGCCTGAGCACCAGTGTCATCCCATATGCACAGAGGACAGACAGAAAGTTGATACAAAACAGGTTATGCATTAGCATGAATGTCCTGAAGGATACAAGGATACAATACTCTCCATTTAATATAATATCATAATATTAATATGCAATAAAAGATAAATAAAAATATACAGCTCAAATCCTTAAACTAAGGTAGTGTAGTGGTCAGAGTCCCAGCTTGGCATGCAGGCGTACGCTGCATGAGTACTACAACAGGCAATCCAATTTTACAAGGGAAAGCAGTGTTAAAAGAATTATTTACATATTAAAATATGTGGTAAGTTATTTTTGTTACCCAGGGTAGTGTAGCTGGTATAAAATGGAAGTGTAAGTCCATATAACATGTGAAACTACCTATGTATATATGTGTCCCATACAGTATAGTTACACCACTTGCTACTGTAATGGAAGCACATTTTATATATTATAACAGGTATCTAAAGAAATATATAACAATATAAGGATATATCATAATAGTATTGTTATAATAATACTATATATATATATATATATATATATATATATATATATATATATATATATATATATATATATATATTTACAAAAAATTCAGGCCTGCCAAGTCTTAGCCCCAGGGCCCTATACACCATAGTCAGAGCAATGTTCCACTACACCATTCAAGTTGTAAGAATTACTGATGTTTTTTCAAACATATCATGCAGTAGAGTCATTCAACGGTAGGGAAAAATTCCATAGAATCAGTCAGGTTTTGTATTTATACATATACACATGTATATATGTATGGAGATGCATATATATGGAAAAATATATACATAATATAAATAGAGATATTCACATAAAATATATATAACTAAATATATATAAAAAGTAAAACATATATATATATATATATATATATACACACACACACACACACACACACACACACACACACACACATATATATATATATATATATATATATATATATATATATATATATATATATATATATATGCTCATAACATGTAGTGGAGTCATACCTCACAACCATACCTCTAAACCTTTTAGTCCAAGAAATCTGTCCAAAGGCTGTCCAAATAGGGGGACAATGGGCCCAAACTATGGACATATTTTAAATATTGCTCTTATAAATGTAGAATGCTTCCAGAGTGACAGAGATTGTTTCAGCATTCATGTTCAGAAGGATGTGAGCTCTGAAACTGAAATGTATGTCATCATTTACTGTCAGAAATCCATAGGTCATCGCAGTTATTTACAAGGGATATAATAATAATGAATTTGTGGAACAATCCAGACCATCAACAGGTAGGCCCAGAATCCCTTAGTGCAACAAGTCTGGACCAAGCCTGATAAAGTGGGGGGAAGAAAGGCATGAAAATAGGGACACATCTGAAATACTGGAGTAGATAAGCTGACGCAGTTGCTGCAGTAACACCCTCATGTCTGTCCTAACATATATTGACTGAAATAGCACAAGTCCAACACTCAACTACTTCTCACTAGTTAGTGACTGAAATCCTGCCATCATGCCACTGATGTGTCAGAAATACACAACACTTATGGGGACCAGGCAACAGCACATCCTACAAATATGTGGACAAAACATCAAATTAGGGAAACTACACTCAGCTGCTAATACAGTCAGACTGACCCAACACTAGCCCAAATCCACTAGGGGGAATTACACATGTATTAGAAAATATATCAGGCACTTCAGGGATGTAAAAGCACTGAAAAACAGACACCAGTGTGAAAGTGCAGTCACAGTGACATACTGGTAAGCCAAAAGAACAATACAGTATAAGGACTGTGTGAACAAAAACATCTCAAAATGTTTGCCACTCACACTCTCCCCCTGCATATACTGGCCCAATTCACAGTGTAGTATGATGCCTGACCGAGGTATGGGACATGTCTCAGTCTGCACCTACAAACATATACAGCCAATAGACCACCAGAAGCAGGAACAGCATGAACAGGCAGATAAAAAAGGAGCCACAACACTTACATACATACATACATCCCCCGCCCTACACAGGCCAAATAACATTGACACATTACACTACTACACAATCCTGACAGTTTGTCAACAATTGCCAGAAATACACAGAACTCTTGACTGTACAGAGTCCCACAAAATGTTGAGGCTTTCTCCTCCATGTTCACACAAACCCTGTTAGACTAGCATTAATCCAAATGTATAACAGCAATACTTACATTCTATCTGTATACATGGAGACATACTTGTATCTGTAGAGTATCTACGTGCATGTGTCAGGTCAGATAGCAGTTGTGGATGGGTTTTCTAATGCACAGAAGAGCACATCTATGTTGAAGGACATCACATTTTGTAGTATTGGGGGGTTGTACTGAAAATGTGCAGACATGCTGCATCTATCCTGTACCAATTCCAGATGTGAGTCTGCTGACAATACCTCTCTCTCCCACAACTACCTAGGTCCCTCTGGTCTGCATGTGGGACAGCAGCCTGAAGCTGGTGAGTATGGGATTGTTCTGTTGTGGTTTGCCAATACCCCAGGCATGTGAAGGGCATGCAATTTACCATGCACACAACTGTCAGTCATTGCCATATTGCTTTATGTGCGTGTTCACTTGTGGTGGGGTTAGCTGCATTGCATCATAGTGGTCAACACAGGGGCCTATCTGAAGAGAATGCAACATTCCTGTAGCATACCTCACAACCTGTCAGTGCAAGACTTCTGGACAGAGCCCAGCAAAATGGGACAAATGGCCTAAGGTAGGGACATGTGTGAAACATTACTCTTATACATTGGATATAAACAGCGTACACACCCCTGTTAAGATGCCAGGTGTTTGTGATATATACAAATTAAGACCACAATATGTCAGTCCACACCTTTTCCAACTTTTAATGTGACCCATAACATGAACAATTCACTTGTAAAACCAACCAATCAGTTGGGCACCAAATATGGAGTATACAAACCTTGCAATAAGTTGGATGGATATGTGTGCACACCCTTCAAATATTATTTTATTGCAGCAGCTTGTTATTTACTGACAGCATTCAGTCTGCTTTGGTACACACCTGCCATCAAGTAAAGGCACTCCGAGTAACACCAAACAACAGTCTGCTGTCCAAGCAGAATATTCATGACATTTGCTCAGTTGCCTGCAACAGCAACAGCCATGCCTTGCAGACAGCTTACAAAGCCACAAAGGGATCTCATATTTGAAAGGTATCACTCAGGAGTAGGGTACAACAACATTACCACAGCACTGCATATACCATGGAACACAGTGGAGACAGTCATCAAAAGATGGATTGAATATGAGGCAACAGTGCTGTTGAAAAGAACCTGACGTCCCTCCAAAAATGATGAAAAGACATGTCCAAACCTGGTCAGGGAGGCTGCTAGGAGACATACAGCAACACTGATGGTGCTGCAGGAATCTCTTGCAAGTACTGGTGTTGTGTACTACATGTGAGAACAATCTCCCATATTCTGCATGTCTGGCCTATGGGGTAGGGTCAGAAGATGGAAGCATTTCCCCACACTAGAAAACATCCAGGGGTGGATACAACTTGCAATACAGCACATCAAGTCTCCCAAAGGTATGTGTGAAAATGTGTTATGGTGTAATGAGACTATGGAACAACCTCACAGCCACAATACCAAAAGGTATGTGTGCACAAATAACACCTCTCTCCACCTGAAGATGACCATCACCATGGTGAAATCACACTGGAGGTATTAGCCTGCTGTGGGGATGCTATTCTAAAGCTGGAACTGGGCCTGTAGTCCCAGTGGTGGGAATTCTGAGCAGTTCAAAATAACACTCACATCTGGCCCACATCCATCAGACATCTGTAGACACTGCCCTCATGGCAGAGGAGGCCCACAACATCAGGGGTTCAGAAAATCCTTCTCTGGTAAACCCTTCTATCACTTCAGAAAGGAGCCCTGATTGTCCCCCTCTGGAGGCAATCGGGGGTCCTTTGTCCCTGCACCAGAGAGCCTGGCTAGAAATAACAAAAGATACTTGGGTGCAGAGGATCATATTCAGAAGATATGCAATTCCATTTTTCCTTTGTCCTCTTAATTCCAGAAAAATCCCTTATGTTCAATCCAGTCAGAGGGAACAAGCAGCTATTCAAATGCAAAAGCTAATAAAGAAAAGAGTCATCCAAGAGATTCACCAGACCAGAAAGGATCTGAAACTTACTTGAGATTCTTTTTGGTGACAAAGAAAATGGGACTGGAGACCAGTTCTGGATCTTAGCAGTCTAAATCACTTTGTTTGGAAGATAAAGTTCTGGATGGTCATGGTTCAATTGATTCTTCCATTTCTGGAAAAAGATGACTGGATGTGCTCAATATATCTCCAAGATGCACATTATCATATAAAAATGAGCATATGGTCTAGGAAATCCATATGCTTTCATCTAGGAGCCAGTTATTACCAGTTCAGAGCACTGCCCTTTGGTCTCAACACAGCCCCCAGAGTGTTCACCAAATATACGGCAGTGATAGAAGATCATTTGAGACTCCATAGATTCCAGGTGTTTCCTTACTTAGATGACTGGCTCATCTCCACCCCAGGCATCAACTCATCATGGCAAAAGAAAAAGTAATCCAGATTTGTACACAGTTAGGCAAAACCACACATTCTGAAAGTCACATCTTCAACCGTCTCAAACTATGGAGTTCACAGGGACACTACTCAACACAAGGTCAACAATAGCTTCTCTTCCCCTTTCAAACTTTAAGATCCCAAGTGAACAAGATACTTTGCAGTACCACAGTCCTGCTCATCTGGTCCTACAAGCACTAGGATTGATGGTGGCAGTGATACCCCTTGTTCCACTGGCCAGATTTCACATGAGGATTCTTCAATGGATGTTGGCATCTCAATGGTCAATACTTTAGCTACCTCTATCCAACCCAATATGAATCACCAACTTGTGCAAAAAAGATCTGATGTGATGATGGACCCAGTCAGAACAACTGCTACAAGAATGTCTATTTGTCCCTTCTGAGTCCAAGGCCATAGTGACCACAGATGCTTCCCAGTTGAAGGGGGCACTACCTGGGAAGGACAGTCCAAGGCATATGGTCCCCCAAAGAGGCCAATTTGCATATCAATGTTCTGGAGTTGAGAGCAGTGCTTTTAGCATTGCAAGCCTTTCAGGATACTCTCCTGTCAAGAATGATTGCAATACAAACAGACAATATGTCTGTGGTTTGGTACATCAACAAACAATGAAGAACCAGATCATACCCCTTATGATGAGAAGCACTATGAGTGTGGCAATGGGTGATCTCTTCCAACCGTTTTCTCTTAGCAATGCACATTCTGAGGAAGACCAACATGCTAGCAGACAAACTGAGCAGGTGCATTCAGTTACCTCATGAATGGTCCCTCAACCAGAATGTAGCAGACATAATTTTCCACAAGTGGGGCCAGCCTTGCTGTGATCTTTTTGCATCTCCCCTAAACAACAAGTGCAGCAGCTACTTTACCCTCATCCCCCCACAGGAGGAATCACTGAGGGATGCTTTTCTCCACGATTCACCTCTTGGGTTACTGTATGCTTATCCATCAATCCCCTCTGACATCAAAATTCTTTCAGAGCTGCTAATTGTGTAATTAGTCATTTATGTTAATATTAGTTGTCACATGATGGTTTTAAATGTTTTTAAGCACGAATTTATGTTAACTTGTTTGTCTGAGGAAGTCGAGTCACTGTGCTCGACGATAAGCACTTCATTAAACTCTATTTCATTTTATTCTCTTTGTGGTTCTGACATCCTTCAGTTCCTGTGGATTTTTTAGTGCTTGGTCTGTCTTTTTTGTTTTTTATCAAAATTCCTTCAGAGCTGCCAGGTTGAAGAGCAAGGTCATTCTTATTACTCCCTTTTGGCCTAATTTGGTTTTGGTTTTCCTTCCAGTTCCAAATCATCTGTTTCACCCAACAGAAATGGTTCACACAGGTCTTCCAAAGCTCAAGCTGACAGCTTGGTTTCTCCATTTCCAGTAATAGCCAGACAGCCTATGCTGTCTTCTCTAGTTAACCAAATTCTATTATCTTCCCTTAAACCATCTACAAGGGAAACATATGCTAGCAAATGGAAATGATTTGTGCATTGTGCAATTCAAAATGATGTGAACCCATTTTCTGCACTGTGTTATATTATCCTGGCCATTTAGTATTGCTTTTTGATCAATTGGCCAGTTCTTCTACAGTAAAGGTTCGGTTAGCAGCGATTTCCTATTTCCAGGTTGGTCTTGATGGCTCTTCCCTTGATTCACATAAACTCTGTAAGACCTTTCTGTGAAGAACACTTCTGTTGAGACCCCCAATTAAAGATCCTACTACTCTGTGAGACTTAACCCTGAATCTTTGGTCCTTCCACCCTTCAAACCTGCAAATTCTTGAGATCTCAAACTTCTATCCTGGAGGCTTTGTCTGTGAAATCTCCATACATCATTTTAATAAAGATAGAGTTATTTTACAAACTAATGCATCCTTTTTCCTCAAAGTTGTATCAGAATCCAACATTAACGAATCTATTAATCTATCAGTTTTCTTCCCAAATTATACAAACAAAGGCAAATATTTATTGTATTCATTAGATGTGAATGGGCAATTGCTTTTCTACTTACATAGAACAAAGAAAGTCAGATCAGTTATTTGTTTCCTTTGCGGAAAAGAAATTGGGCAAGCCACTGTCTAGAGTTTCCCTAGCCAAATGGCTCACTAATAGGTTCATAGGTTTATAGGTTGGTACTAGGCTATCAGCCCTAGGGCCTATGCAAGCCTAGCCATAACAATTCCCTGGATATTTCTTCCTACAATATTTACCTCCCTGGACCCCTGTCTAGCAGGGTGACTGACGTGATACCCAGGGTGAATTTCCTAGCTCCCATCCAATCATCAAGGTTCCTTTTGAAGAGGGCCAAGGAGGTATTCTGCTTGACATGTATGGGCAGTCGATTCCAGAGTATGGGGAGTCTCTGGGTCAGGAACCTATCCCTCCAGCATGTTTTGTTCATTGTGATGACAAGGTTTAGATCCCTGAAGTGTGTGGCTCTGAGGGATTGGGATTTCTTTAACTGGAGCATGTCCAACAGCTCAGAGTTTGACATGGCCTTGTATGTTAAGCAGAAATCCCCTCTAAGTAGATGATATGCCACAGAGTATAGCTGGAGTTTTTTTAGACTGTCAACATAGGGCATTTGCTTTAGGCCAGTGATTCTTTTAGTGAGGTATTTCTGCGGCCTTTCCAGCTGTTGCAGATGTCTTGTGAGGTACATATCAAATGGGGCATTGTACTCTATAATGGGTCTAATGAGGGATGAGTACAGTGGGACAATGACCTCCTTTTTTCTGGATGAAAAGCCCTTAGTGATGAGGTGTGCCACATAGGAGGATTTCCTGACTGTTGTGACGATGTGGTTATCAAAGGTGAGACCACTGTCCACCTGTGTCCCTAAGTCCCTCATCACACTTTTGGTGTTTAGTGTACTGCCACCTATGTGGTAATTCATGGGCACATGGTTTTTCCCAAAGGAGATAACTATACATTTCTTTTCATTAAGCTTGAACTTATGGCTCTGACACCAAGCATCTGTTTCTGTAAGGCCCTTTTATAGAATATCCACATAATTTGGGGATTCAATAATGGCTCCCAGTTTGCAGTCATCTGTGAACTTTGTTAGCCAGAGTCCCTTAGTGTTGGCCTGTACTTCAGAGAAGTAGATGTCAAACAAGAGCGGTCCCAGGACTGAACCCTGAGGTACTCCACTTGTCACTTGTCTGGAGATGGATTTGGAGTCTGCTACTTTTTTATTAGTATTTTAATTGTATTTCTTTCACTTACGATAAATTGAATTTGCCTTTAACTAAGCAATTTCATGCTCATTCTACAAGATCGATAGCAGCTTCCTCAGCCTTTCATTCAAGAGCCTCCATGGATGATATTTGTGCAGCAGCAACTTGGACTTCACCTCACACCTTCAACTCTTATTACAAGTTAGACTTAGTTTCTAGAAGTAGGGCATCATTTGTCTCAATGGTGCTCAGGAATATCCTTGCTTGCAGCCACTCTGGGATTATAGTAGCTGGGGACAGTGTCCCATCAGTCAAGAACTGAATGAAAATTAACAACATCGCTTACCATGAAGTTCCATCTGTGTGTACAGCCAGTCTTGGATTCTTTCCCTTGGCTTTTATGAGTCCAGATATAGCCTTGTGCTCCCATTATCTGCTATATTTCTGCTTAAAAAATTCTATATGAGTAAAGTGTTAGTTTTTTGCTATAATCTGCAAACAAGCTCTGAGGTAATGGGGGTGGTGCATTCTGGGTAAGGTTGAAGCTGAAGAGTTCAAGGCTGCCACAAGCTTTTACAATAGCCAGGTCAGATCCTAGGGCTTGGATCTGATCCCGTCAGTCAAGGAGGAATGAAAATGGACAACACAGATGGAAAGTTATGGTAAGTACATAACGTCTGTATCTATGCACTCTCTGCTGATAACCTTTAAGAAAACCTCTTTTACTTGGTGAGGTGATATTGGTTTGAAGCAGAAAGGCAGACACATGGCTAGTTAAGTAGTAAGGTAAGTAGGGGAATACTGCTGAAGACATGAAAGCTGTGCTGAGAGCTTCAAACATGGCTAGAAGGTTAAAAATTATATTTCTGCTGTTAAGACACACTGTAAGTTTAGATGTGTATTTGGCTGCAGAAACTGCCCCATGTACCTGCATAAGAAATGTTGTTAGAGACAGTATTAAAGATGATTGTGCAACCACTAATGAAGATGGATTAGTGCAGAGTGGGTTGTGACTGTAAGTATCTGATGAGTGTAAATTGACAAGAAGTAAACAATTAACAGATCTGATGTAATCATTTTTATTCATTCCTCAACTGTTGGGTTCAGATCCCACTCGGCTGGTTCTTCCAGATCATAAAACACTGAACTCCTGAGCTCCTCCCTTTATCCACAATGCCCTATTCACCTAGCACACCCCAGATCTTGTTTGCCACCATAGCATTTGCATGTAGATTACAAACTCTTGAGTGTGGCTTTCAATGTTTGTGAGTTTAGCTATTATTCTTCGCTTTTGTTACTATAATTCTCTATTTTTTCCCTTTCCTAGTATTAAAAAAATGTCCTTAATCTTTTAAATTTCTGTCTTCTTTTCTAAAAGAATGTCTGACAAGTCTTTAGGTTTAAAAAAATATGTGGTGTGCAGCCACAAAATACCACATTCAGATGCACATTCCAAATGTGTCTGTTGCCTAGGACTGGGTCATTTAGGTCATTTAGAATCAGACTGTGACATTTGTAAGGGATTTAACTCCTGTAACGTAATTGACCAGAAAAATAAACTAATCCTTAGGGACTTGCTGCCTTCAAAACCTTCATCTACACCTTGTGAAGCTCAAACCCCCAAGGGACTAGAGAAAAAGGGAGATTCTCCTTCTAAGGAATCTTGAAAAAGATCTCCAGAATGCACATCAACTCCTTTCTTGGAGCCCCCTCTGAAACAAACAAAAAAGTCAGAACTGAGGCCAAGATCCAAAAATCACCTCGGACCTGTTCCCCTCAACTACTGTCAAAGCCAATTACCTCTCCCTTTGCTTTTTCAGGAGCAGTCTCCCTGTCACCATTCAAGACCCTCAACCATGGCTTCATCCCTTTGGTCTTCCAGGAGCCTATCCAAGGCAGATGTGGACAGGATAATGAGGAAGCTCCTCTGGATACAAATACCAGGGGAGTCCTTCCAGCTCCGACTCCATCAGGCCTGGAGACCCTCATTAGTACTAACCCTCTGAACTTAGTTCCTTCTCTGATCTTTGCTTCGGTTTCAGAGCCATTGGATCCAAAAGTCTTGGAGTCATCTGTCTTGGATCCAAAGATATTAGCATCTTTGACTCCAGTGGTATCTCTGAGCTGTCCAGCCAAGTACTTCAGAGCTGGATGACCCTCGGAGCCAAAGCGTCAGTGCTGACCCTGGGGTATTGGATTCTACTCTGAATTGTCAAATTTGTCTCTTCCCCTTGGAGCATCGGCGCTGGATAGCTTGGCTACGACTCTCTTCTCGGGTGGTTTGCCTGTGGAACAGTGGGAGCCGATGGCCAATAAGCCTGACTTGTCAGATCTGTTGGTTTCTGTTTCTCCCACGCACTCTGCCTTCGAGGTAATAGATACAACTTTCTCTATTCCTAGAGGTCAGACATCTTGACCGTCCTTGGCTCTGACTTCTCAGTCCCATTTGATTTTGCATCCAGAGCCCCATTCACCCATTCCATTGGGACAGCCAGCCCAAGACATTCTCCAAATTACCCAGCAGGGTATCATTATCTCTTCTGATATGTCCCCAGGGCACCCACTGAGAAGGTAAACACTCCACAAGAATCTGTCACTGAGGACTCTGACCTTGATGAAGAGGATGGGTCCCCCAGATTGCTATCCGATGATGTCGCTTTTGGAGACAACTTAGAACTCCTAAAACAGAAGGGTGGTTGGTCCCCCAATAATCCTTCCCAAGAGGAATTGGTGTTCCTGGAGGCCTTTGGAGCTGGCCCGTCTACCTCCTGGGTAACTCCACCTGCCAGTGAGATCATAAATTTAGTCTCTCTACAAGCATGAAAGGAACCAGACACAACTGAGCCAATCCATAAGAAACCAGACAGGATCCTGGCACCACAAAAGGATAGACACACTGGAGTAAAGGAGTACCCATTGCTGCCATGATCAAAGTGGCAGCCACTAAAAAGGAACTGGCAGAGCAAAGTTCCACTGTCCTTCCCCCTAACAGGGAGTCTGAGGCATTTGGACAGGTTTGGGAAATGTGTCTATGCTTCAGCAACCTTTGCCTTTAGGTCATTGAATTATTTGGGACATTTCAAGAGACTTCAGAGGGATTTGATCAAAGAACTTTCCAAATCCCTCTCTGGGACCATATCCTCTGAGGAAGAGAGTATTGTTTACTTGCAGTTGGCTACCCTTCCATCTATTTCAAACTTGTTTATGAGGCTTGTCTCCCATGTAGCCCATGGTACCTCACAGGTGGTGGTTTCAGGCATTTCCGTTAGAAGACATGCCTGAATGCATTGATGTGATTTTGTGAAACCCTTCAAATCTTCTTTCATCAAAACTGCCTTTGATGGAACCTCCTTGTTCGGCCCCAAAGTGAAAGACACTCTGTCTAGGTGTGAGCAGAGTCTCTCAAGGTGCCTGTCTGCTGGGGGTGTATGTTTTTCGACTCCTCAATGGACCTTTTTTAGGAGCCAATCAGGCAGGTGGACGATGCGGTTCAAAAAAATTCCAGGGTCTCTTCCAACATCCACATGGAGTCAGGTCCCCCAGTGGCAGAGGAGGTAATTCAAATGGAGGACACCATCCCCATGAAAGAGGTGGTCTTCATAATCAGTAATCCAAGGATATCTTCTCTGACAGATCCTATCAGTGCTCCTGAAAGGAGAGACAACTATCCATCTCTGGAGACAGTTGGGGATTGCCTATCCCTGCACCAGAGATCCTGACTAGAAATTACAACAGAATCATGGGTGCAGAGGATAATATCCGGCGGTTATACGGTCCCATTTTCCCATCCACACCCGCTAGTGTCAAAACATTTCCTAGTGTTCCACCCAGTCAGAGGGAAGCAGCAACACTAGAAATAAAGAAGCTGCTAGAAACAAGTCACCCAAGAGGTACCCCAGACCAGACAGAATTCAAAACTTATTTGATTCTTTTTAGTGCCAAAAAAGACAGGAGACTGGAGACCAATCTTGGATCTCAGCAA
Organism: Protopterus annectens; assembly: GCF_019279795.1. Taxonomy (NCBI): domain Eukaryota; kingdom Metazoa; phylum Chordata; order Ceratodontiformes; family Protopteridae; genus Protopterus; species Protopterus annectens. The sequence continues at coordinate 1,202,896,390 of NC_056726.1, forward strand.
TAAGCTCAACATACAAAGTTCAGATGGCCCCATTTCAGTCTATTCTACCATTTCTGCACAAAGACGACTGGATGTGCTCAACAAATCTTTAGGGTGCATACTAGCACATCAAAATGAACAGATGATCCAGAAGATATCCATGCTTCCAGCTGGGAGCCAGTAATTACCAATTCAGAGCACTGGCATTTGGTCTCAACACAGCCCCCAGGGTATTTGCCAAGTGCATGGCAGTAGTTGCTGTTCACCTGAGATGGTGGGGATTTCGAGTGTTTCCATATCTGGATGACTGGCTCCTGAACGCTCTGACCAGGCATCAACTAATTTAAGCATTGGACTATTTATTCCAGCTGTCTCATCTGGGGATTCCTGTCAATTATTTCTGTCAATCTCAACTCAATCCAACTTAGACTATGGAATTTGTTGGTGCTTTTTGAAATACGGTCACTCAAATAGCTTTTCTGCCACTGTCCCAAATTCAGACAATTTAGTTCCAGGTCAAAAAGATCATTCAGAGTTCTTCTCTTTCAGCCCATCTGATAATCCAAGCATTGGGATTCATGTCAACAGAACTCACCCTTTCATCGCTGTCAAGGTTCCATATGAGAATCCTTCAATGGACACTCGCAACTCAATGGTCTTTTCTTCAATAACCATTATCCAGTCAAATCAAAATAACACAAGCTTGAATAAATTACCTTCTCTGGTGAATCCACTCCAATCAAATACAAGAAGGCCATCCCTTTGTTCTCCCTCAACTCAAGGCTACAGTGACCACAGATGCTTGTCAGGGTGGGCGGGCACTACTTAAGAAGGAAAGTCCAAGACACGTGGTCCCTCTAAAAGGCCTACATACATATCAGTGTCCTGGAGAAGAGAGATGTCCTGATAGCATTGTAAGCCTTCCAAGACACTCTCCCAATTGGAACTATTGCAATTCAGATGGACAACATCTTGGTAGTCTGGTATATCAACAAACAGGGGGGAACCAGATCTTACCCTCTTTGTCAAGAAGCTGTGAGAGTACGGCAATTGGTGATCTCATCCAGTAACTTTCTGATAGCAATACACAGTCCTGGGAAGTCATACATGATTGCAGATAAGTTAAACAAGTCTATTCTGATGCCTCATGAGTGACTTCTCAACATGAATGTAGAAGAGAGGATTTTCCATCAGTGGGGCCAACCGTGCTGTGAACATTTTGCATGTATTCTCAACAACAAGTGCAGCAGGTTCTTTGCCCTGATCCCCCTACCAGGAGAGTAACAGAGTGATGCTGTACTTCATGATTGGCCCTCCAGTCTCTTTTATCCCTATCCCCCATTACCTCTCATCCCCAAATTTCTCCAGAAAGCATCTCAATTGAAGAGCACAGTTATCCTCAGATCTGGTTTCCCTTCCTTTGTCCTCATCTTCTACATCTCCCCTGGATTCTGGATCCAACATCAGACTTGCTGTCTCACCTGAAAGACATGATTCATCCAGAAATTTCAGACTCAAGTTGGCAGCATGGTTTCTCCAGTCCAATTGATTGCTAGACAGCCCAGGCTCTCCTCCCCCATCCGTCACATTCTGTTATCATCCCACAAAGAATCCAGTAGAAAAGTTTACAAAAGTAAATGGAAAAGATTTGTTTTTTGAGCACACAAAAATAATTTAGATCCCTTTTTGGCACGGATTTCTAAAGTTTTTGAAATTTTAGCTACAATTTTCAGTGAAGGAGCTAGATCCTCAACTGTCAGACTACAATTAGCAGCCATTTCCAACTTTCATATAGGAGTAAATAACTCTATCTTAGCTTCATCCAGACTTTGTAAAGCCTTTCTCAGAAGAACCTAAATATTGTTCTTTGGGCCTTGATCCAACCCCTTCAAACCATCAGCTAAATCTGAACTAAAAATTTTTTATCTAGAAGACTGTTTACCTAGCCACTGTTACTTCTGTCTGAACTGCAGTCTCTGTCTTCTAAACATCTTTATTTTAATTTTTCATAAGAAAATGGTTTCTTTATGGGCCCAGTCCTTCCTTTCTACTTAAGGTGGTGTCAGAATCCAATATTAATCAGGTTAACAACTTTCCAGTCTTTCTTCCAAATTTCTCAAGCAAAGGAGTATATATGTTACATCTTTCAGATGTTCAGACAGTTATGTTTATATCTTCAGAGAACCAAAGATTTGAGGAAATCCATGCAATTATTTGTTTCCTTTTCTGATTCAAAATTAGGCAAACCAATGTCTAAAGTGACTTTGGCCAAATGATTGACTGATTATATTACCTTTGTTTATGAAAAAGCTAGTTTATCCTTCCCACAACCACCAAAATCCCATTCCATGAGGTCTATGGCAACTTATTTATTTTATTTATTTATTTAACATTTGTTAACCGGGGAAGTCTGACTAGGTTCCACAGATCCTGTTTTCAGCGGAGACCCGGAGAGAAATGCTCCAGAAGCATGTCTTTAGAATATGGGAGGAAACCAGAGTACCCGGAGGAAACACATGCAAATGCAGGGAGAACATGCAAACTCCACACAGAAGACACCCCAGCCGAGAATTGAACCGAAGAACCTCTTGCTGTGAAGTGACAGAATTAACCACTGCACCACTTGCTGCCCTCAGCTTCCTCAGCTTTTTTGTCAAGAACTTCCTTGGATGAAATTTGCACAGCTGCAACCAGGGCTATTCCTCATTCCTTTATTGCTCATTACAAACTGGATCTGGCTTCTAGGGGAAGAGCAGCCTTTGGCTCTGCTGTGCTCAGGAATATCCTCCTTAGAGTCATCTTGTGATTTATGTAGCTGGGGACTCTGTCCCAGCAGTTGAGGATTGAATGAAAATGACAACATCAGATAAAAAAAAAATTATGTGTTCACCATAATATTCCATCTGCATTGTCCATTTTCATTCTTCCTCAACTTCCCACCCACCAACCCCCTCCTTACTTTACTCCTGGAAAGGTTGAAGGATATTGGAGGACTAGGAGGATCGAATCTGAACCCAGCAGTTGAGGAAGAATGAAAATGGACACCACAGATGGAACATTATGGTGAGTACATAACTTTTTTTTCATCTTTTGTCCTGTACTTTCCAGAATACAGAGGAGTCTAGCGTTACAGCTGTTAAGGACGCAGGTAGCCAAAAGGCTAGGATACACCCTTAGGTAAATGGAATAGTTAGCAAGGATGGTCACAGGAAGAGAAAGCAAAAGATACTAAAAGTGAAAGAGCAAATGCCGCATCTGATATTGTCCTTTTCTTTCTTCCTTACTTATGGGTTCCAGATCCAATCCTTGGATTTGACTCAGCCTCATTTTCCAAATTTTTGATCCAACTGTCAAGCTCCTCCCTCTACCAATAATGCCCTATTAAATCCCTGTTCCCCAGATCTCATTTGCCGCCATCATGGTTAGGCTCATGTTCCACTCTCAAGCATTTGTAAGAAAGTTTCTTTTGGTATTATCTCTTTAAATTTTTATAAACCTTAATTCTTTCCCTTAATACCTCCTTCTTAGCTGTCACTGGCATTAGGAATATCTTGTCTTTTTCTGCTAATCCTTTTCTACTAATCTTTTAGTAGTTGTCTTTCGTGCTTTTTTTTACTCCTGAGTATATGGTTAACCCTATTTTGCCCTCCTTGCCTGCACAATTGTTTCGGACTCCAAAAAAACACTCCAGGCCCCCTTCCACAGTGTCTTCTAGGTCTTCCAGAAGCTTTCGTAATTTTTAATAAGGTAATTCTCCTTATTACCATAGTTGGTAACTTTGTCCTTTTTCTTTCTTTCTTCTTCTCTGCTATAAAAAAACACATTGTTGCATACCCTCAAGATTAACTGCTATTTTTCCTAGGTATCATGTCTGAAAAACCTATGGGTTTTAGAAAATGCACTTCTTGTGTACCTAAGATTCCCAGCTCAGATGCCCACAAGGAGTGCATTTATTGCCTTGGACCTGACCATTTAAATACAAAATGTACAGTCTGTTCTACTTTCATTCCTAGAGCTTTGGCTGACAGGCATAAAAACTAATATTGAAAGGCATGCTTACTGCTACTTTTTCTTCTTCTGGGGCTCAAACCCCTTCAGAACCCAGTAAAGTCACTTCTTTAGAGTACAAGAAAAGATTTCTGCCAAAGGCCCCAAGGTCTTCATTGGCATCTAGGGTAAAAGTAAGAAAAATTATGGATCCAACATCTTCTGATCCAAAATCTCTTGTCCTACCTTCAGATCCGAAACCATCCTCAGATCTAAAGATTTTGGCTCCAATAGTTATAGCTTCTTCACCAATGTCATCTGCACTGGATCCTAAGTCTTCAGATCTGAAGCCCAGTATGTCTTATAGGAGCCATTCTCCTGAGTATATGGTTAACCCTATTTTGCCCTCCTTGCCTGCACAATTGTTTCGGACTCCAAAAAAACACTCCAGGCCCCCTTCCACAGTGTCTTCTAGGTCTTCCAGAAGCTTATCAGAAGTGGATGAGGCTAGAATGATTACAATGTTTCTCAGAACTCAGATCCAGATGGTGGTCCTGCCAGCTCCGTCCCCTACCAGATCTGTGAGTGAGCACTCAAAGTCCATTTTATCTCCTTCTCCAATCTTACCCATGGTTTTGTGTCTCCAGGATCCAAGATCCCTGAGAGGCTCAGCAACAGACCAGGGGAAAGTTTCCTCCTGTGTTCTGACTATTTCCCTGACAGTTTCTGCTCTGATACTCTCAGATCAGAACGGGTCTCTGAGCCAAAGTGTTGGCATCAGATCTAAGTGGGTAGGTTCGACTCCAATTTGTCAGATCTATCCCTTCCCCTTCCCCTGGATGTTTGGCTCTAGACAGTTCAGATCTGATTCTCTCCTTGAGACTCAGACCCAGGGTGGTTGTGATCTATTTTCCTCTGAGGTTTTGGCATCAAGGGACTGAGTCAGCACTTCTTGCAGTCCCTCGGCCTTTGAGGTGGTGTTAAGGGATTTTTCTCTCCAAAGAGAACCATCTTCTCATGTTTCAGATCCTACCCCTTTTCACACATCAGTTACATGCTCTGAGTCAGTCAGACCTGTTCCACAGGGACAGATAGACAGTTCCACTTAGTCTCCATCTAGTTCCAGTATAGGAACTTCCCCTCTCTTCTGACACCTCTCCAGAACATCCCACTGAAGAGGTACCCTGAAAGAGAACATGTAAGAGGAGACACATAGACTCCCCCATGGAGTTCTCATGGAAGACACCGATTTTGATGGAGATGGATCCCCCAAATAACCAACAGATGACATCTCCTTTGGAGATATTCTAAAGATCCTGAAGCAGAAGGGTGGTTGGTCATTGCAAAGCACCTCTCTGAAAGAATCAGTGTTCTTGGAGCCTTTGGCTTCTTGCCCACCTGCATCTTGGGTAAGTTCCCTGGTGGATGAACTTATTGATCTGGTTTCCTGATGGCCATGGAAGGAGCTGGCTAATGTTGACCCTATCCCCAAGCACCCTGATGAGTTTTTGGCCCCACCTGCAGACAGACCCCACTGGATCAATGAAGTCCCAGTTGATGCTATGGTGGTGGCGGTAGCCACTAAGAAAGAATTAACAGAGTAGACCTCTTCCATCCATCCGCCTAGCAGGTAATCCACAGCACTGGACAGATTTGGAAAGCGAGTGTTCACCTCAGCTACTTTTGTTCTGAGGTCGATTAATTACCTGGTGCACTTTACTAGGCTTCAGAGAGATTTGACTAAAGAACTATCAAATACTCTCTCAGAGTCCATGTCTGCTGAGGATTTCAAAAGGACTTCCTCTCAACTGGCCACTGTTTTACCTATTTCAAATGCTTCAATGAGGTTAATCTTTCACACAGCTGAAGAGACCTCACAAGCAGTCAGTTCAGGTATCGCCATAAGGAGACATGCCTGGATTCAGCTGTGTGACTTTCAGGAGTCTTTTAAGACATCCTTTGTTAATGCCTCATTTGATGGCAATTCCTTGTTTGGGCCATCAGTAAAATATATGCTTACCCACAGCAAACAAGAAGGAAATACCGTCTGCCATGGGGATAAAGTTTTCCAGTCCTCAATGGATCTTCTCTAAGAACCAAAGAGGTGGTAAGAAAATGTGATTCTGTAAATCTCAGGGACCTTTCCAGGATTCATGTGGGGACAATTCCTCCAGAGGCAGAGGAGGAAATTTTAATAGTAGATGTTGCCCTGAAGGCAGAGGAGGCCAGCAGAACCAGGGATTTAGAGATTCTTTTTCAGACAGACCATAACAGTACTCCTGAAATGCTGCTCAATTGCCCAACTTTGGAGGCAGTCGGTGGTCAGTTCTCTTTGCACCTAGACACCTGGACAAACATCACAAGGGATTTATGGGTGGTAAAATAATACCCAGAGGTTATTACATACCATTTTACCTTCTTCCTCATTGTCAAAGGAAGAAACTTCCTGAAGTTTCACCCAGTCAGAGGAAGGCTGCAGCAAAGAAATACAAAAGCTGCTACAAAAAAAAAAGTTGTCCAGAAGTCCCACCTGACCAGATAGGCTTTGGAACTTTTTTATGCTTCTTTTTAGTGCCAAAGAAAACAGGGGACCTCAGACTCATTTTGGATCTAAGCAAATTGAACCAGTATGTAAAGAAAGGGAGGTTTTGAATGGTCATGGTTCAGTCCATCCTGCCTTTTCTGCACAAGGATGATTGGATGTTCTCTGTAAGTCTTCAAAACATGTACTATCACGTCAAAATAGACAGATAATCCAAAATACATCTTCGTTTTTGGCTGGGAGCCACTCATTACCAATTCAGAGCTCTGCCCTTTAGACTCACCACAGCCCCGATGGTGTTTACCAAATGCATTGCAGTAATGTCAGCTCACTTGAAACTGAAGGCATTCCACGTGTTTCCATGTCTAGATGAGTGGCTCCTAGCCCGCCCCCTCCAAGCATCAGCTTCAACATGCCAGAGACTATTTGTTCCAAATTTGCAAAACTTTAGACATTACAATAAATCTTACCAAATCAAAACATGCACCATTTCAGACCCTGGAATTCATTGGGACAGTTTTGGATACAACAACACAGATAGCATCTTTACCACTGTCAATAAGATCAACGTTAAACCAGGAACAAGTGAAACAGAAAACCTTTCCGGTCCAAACGACAAGGACTGGTGCTTGAAATTAAAACTTTGAACAATTAAACAGTTGAATATCAGCCAGCAATGGAGCAAAAGTTTAGTAATCCAAGCAATACGTTAAATGACAGCCCAATGCAGTTCTAAATTCCAATAAAACGATTTATTGTCGACACAAAAACAGAAATTAACACGAGCGCTTTCGCCTGGTACCTACCAGGCTTTTTCAAGTCTTTACCACTGTGTTACTTCTATCAGAAACCAGGTTCAGGCTATCCTTTCTCATCCATCTTCTCCATCAAGGTTACTGCTTCAAGAACTATGGTCAATGTCACCTGCCTTAATACTACTTCTGTGTGCATGCTTCTTTATGCAGGTTCTCCAAAGGACTCTAGCTGTACAATGGTCCATTCTATTTCAACCCCTGTCTTTTCAAGTAAAACTCACCCTGATTTGAAAGCAACACATTTGCTGCTGGATACAATCCAATGATCTTTTTCTAAGCAGACCCTTTGTTCTACTGAACCCAGTAGCCACAATGACCATGGACGCTTCTCAGCTGGGGGTGGTATTTCTTGGGAAGAACTGTCCAAGGCATGTGGTCCTCCCAAGAGACCAACTTGCACATCAATGTCCTACAGATAAGAGCAGTCCTTTTTCAGTATTGCAGGCATTTCAAGATGCTCTTTCCTTGGGTACTATTGCATTTCAGACTTGACAACATATCTGTAGTCTGGTACATCAACAAGAAAGGAGGAACCCAATCTTACCCCCTTTGCAGAGAGGTCATGAGGGTTTGGGAATGGGTGATTTCATCAGACCGCTTTCTAAATGCAATGCATATCCCAGAGAAAACCAACGTGCTTGAGGACAAACTAAGCAGATCCATTCTGATGCCTCATGAGTGGTTTCTCAATCAGTCAGCGGCAAATATGATCTTCAGGTGTTGGGGCAACTTTGCTGCAACCTATTGTCACCTCTCTCAACAAGTTCAGCAAGTTCTTTGCTCTGTTCCTGCCTAATGGGTCACTGAGAGATGCTCTTCTTCACGCTTGGCCCTTGGATCTCCTTTATGATCGACCCCATGGTTTCTCCACTTCCAGTAATACTGAGACAGTCCAGGCTTTTATCTTCAGTTGGTGACATTATTTTGACTTCTCAAAAAGATTCTACCAAAAAAGTTTATAAAAGTAAATAGAAAAGGTTCTCTTTTTGGGCATCAGATAAGGAAATTCCTCAACTCCCCTCCCATTCATCCCCCATCCTTTTTCTTTTCGAAGGACCTACTGGACTATGTTTGGAACCTACAGTTCCAGGTTTGAGCCCTGTCATTTCTCTATGGCTATATATGTTTCTCTTCTGCTTTTGGGAACTAGAGCAGCAAGCTCAATCTGAGGCAACAGGGATGGAGTAGGGCATAATGGGTAGAGGGAGGAGGTTGAGAGTTGTATCCAATGTCTGGTAAATGGGGACGAGTTGGATCCAAGGATCAGACCTGGAACCTATATGTGAGGAAGAATGAAAATGGACAGCACAGATGCCTAGTTATGGTGAGTACATAACTTATAATTTCTTCCAAGTGGACTCCAACAAAGGTCACTAAAAAGGAAAACACCTACTTTTGCACACAAACCAAGTGTTTTCCTCTCTCTGATTTTCAGTGGCCCCAGATTAAGCCCCCCCCAAAAAATATATGCCTCCTGAGTCCCTACAAAAATAATTTTAGTTACCTTTTTTCTTTTCCTAATGGTAGCAGCTGACAACAGCAAGTATTAATTTTTTTGCTTTTGCTGTTATGAACAGCAATGCATTGCTATTCATAAATTTGTCTTCCAACTAATGGAACATTTTCTTCCATGCTGACCAGATCAGAGATGGCAGAAGCAAGAGTGACTTTCAAGTCACCATGTAATTATTGTCCATCCTAGCTGATGTGGGAAATGAATGTCATTCATCTGTACTTAATTTTGCATCACTGGTTTACTTCTGCTGTGCTATGCCTAAAATCTACTAAAAACAAGCATATTGGAACAGTATATATTAAGACCAGTAGAGGGCAATGTTTACCCATGTTTTTTTTTTTTACTTACAGCGGTTAAAAGTAGCAAGCAGTAAAAGAAAATGTGCTGTAAACTCCTTACTATAGCCAGCCACAAAATATTGTTCCACGTGACTGTTTTCCACATAATTGCTAAAACTCTATTTGCAATTTTTTTACTTAAAATTATAACCTCTGTTTACTTGTACCTTAAAAGTATGCAATGGAAGCAGGATAAAAGCCAATACCATCACACCGAATGAAAAATACATGTATGCAGTAGAAATTAATCATGTTTGCCGTAAACATAGCTGAGTTATTTTGTTTTAATATATTGACAACTGTTGCTCTAAAAAGTACACTCTGTGCATAATTTATATGACCAGACTTTTCAGTTCATTCTCTTTTAGTCTTAAATGTACTGCATAATTGTGATTTCACCAGACCACATTTCAACAGTATAATAACCAGTTTAATAAGGCAAAGTTGGATGCCCATAATCTTTAAAGAGCAATTTGCAGCCATAAAACAGTTTTAAAGACGTTTGTTTGCCTTCTCCCAGCTTTATTTTTAATCAGTTTGTTTGTCGTAAATAGCTCAGAAAACAAATTCAGTTTTCCCATGTAACTTAAGCAGTATAAAGCAATGTTTTCCACTGTTACTATACTTAGGTTCATAGGTAGGGACTAGGCTATCGGCCTAAGGGCCTAAGTAAGCCTAGCCAACAAAGTTCCCTGGCTTACGCCAACCCAAGAAAGTTAATTTCCTGTGCCCCTGTCTCCACCTCTGTCGTTTCCCTTTCCTTATCTAACATGATGCATCCTATTCGACCATCATACTGTAATTACTATATGCTGTAAATCTACTGCTGTACTTAACTGTCACTCCTGCAAAGATGTCATGTGTGATGCTTACTCCGTGCTCTTATGGTAATTTAACAGGTCTGGCAGTTGATGCAGAGGATTAAGGCTATATGATGAAGCTTCTGTGGTACAGAGTTTTATTCCCTCATCCCTCATTTACCAACTGTGTGACCTTGGGGAACAGCTGAAAGTTTGAGCTAGGCTCGTCAATGGTCCCATGGACTGCAAGCCTAGTTAACTACCTGTATGCTTGTTAACTAAGTGTATGGTTGTTTTTAGATAACAGTATCCAAGGAAGATTTACTACAGACTGGAAATAGTCCCCCCTCCTCAAAAAACCTCCACCAGTGAGCAGCTGCCAGCACCACTAATCTTTGGGGGAGGTTACCTGTAAAGTAGCAAGTCTGTACATTTCTTTTTTTAAATCATTAGAGCCCTGTGGAGCAGATAACCACTACCTCTGATGTCTCTCCGAAGTCTTGAAAACTGGGAGTAACTTCTGACATCCCCCAACCTAATCTAAATCCCTCCCATTGCTTGAGGGGAAACTGATGTATCCCAGTACAGTGCCATACTCACAGCCTTAGAGATTTTTATGTACATGCCCAACTTATTCCTTTCTCCAGTGCTCAAAATGCAATTATGTAAAGGTGTTACAGGCAAAAAACATCTGTAAGTGTGTGTATGCCCCAGTAATTTGTAAACAAGTGATTCATACCTTAGTATTACCACCTGTCATCATTGCTTATGACTGCTCTTCCCTCCCTCTAGGATAGGCAAGGCAGTAAAACACCAGTGCCTTGCCTATCCCACCCTAGTTGTCTCTTCAAGTGCCAGGTTCATTTTTCAAACCCAGGCCAGCTGGATTACAGTCAGGGCTAATGCCTTCTGCACCAAAAACTCAAGTGTAACTCTGTGAAATTTATACTGTCCAAGAACTGGTAAATACACGTAACTACCATGGAATTATACATTTCTGACCTGATCACTGATTCTACAGAGCATGCAAACCAGAATTATGTGTTTTTTCTTTCATTGTTGACCAGTACTATATGTTTAATTTGCTTATTTCATATTTTCAACCCAATTTTGACCTGTTTACTCACATTTATTCTCAAAAATTACAGTAAAATGTCCATGATAGCTTGGAATCTGGCATAGAAAATTACTGTTGTCATTGCCAAAATTTCATTCTTTTACTCCCTGTAAATTGACAACCTTGCCCATGACAGATTCAGACAGAAAAATAGAAAACCTGTAGCAGAACAACTTAGCTGTCTTCTATCAGGAGTTATATCTTAGGGCAAATATGAAATTCTCCGAAAATCTGAAACAAAGACCTGCATATATTCAGAAATTAAAGTTATGTAGTTTCCATAATGATCAATATTCATGATCCATACTTGTCTATGTCCAAATCACAGAAATAGCTGCTGCAGGCACTAGTAAGATCAACACATTTAAGACTTTCCCAAACTCTTACTCCTCCCCATTTCTCCCACAATGCACTGCACTTCTCCACTTCTTCAGATCTCAAAGATTTACTACAACAGCAAGCTCACAGATTCATACCACATAAGTGTGCATAACGCAGTCATTCAAATTCTTAATCCCTGTGCAGACATCCCTCCAAATATCCCTTCGTGCCCCATTCAGACAGAGATGGGGAAAGGTGCTGAGTATGTTGAAGTAGACAGACATGGATCATGAAGAAATATTATTATGGTAAGTACTTAACTTTCATGTAGTGTATGGAGCATGGTGATTATGCTCCAATATTCAAAAAAAGACAAATCAGTTAAATGCTAGAGTGGCACACATCCCGTCCATAGCAATTGTTAAGCAACCCTGTGCTTAAGTCGTTAAGGGCGGGTCTAACCCTCTGCAATAAAATCTGCCAGTACTGACCAGCAAATGACAGTGGTAAAAATAAAATATTTGTTTCTGCCTGCTTTCCTTACTGACAATGTGACCCCGACTTCCTGTTAAAAAGAAAGTTTATAGAATAACTGGATGTGTTTTCGCCTGCTTTTTCTGAAGGATACAAAGCCTAAAACATAGATGTATGTCACTGTTTTAGTAATTCAGTCCTCAGTAATTTGTCTAAAAATATGGACTTTATGAGGAACAGACCAATTTTATAAGGCAAAAATCTGGGCATACTGTGAAAATCTGGACAGTTGAGAGGCATGAGTGTAAATGAAAGGGATTGTGTTATACTACCTTTCTGAGTGCCCACTAAGCATTTTATGGCTTTGAAAGCTAGCAAAACAGTTAGCATTTCTTTTCTTTCTTTTTTACTTTAACTAGTGTTAGTATATGGAGCAGATAAAGCTCCATGCACTACAAAGAATTATGATTGTGTCTCCAGTCCTAACTTATGTGTTCTCAACATGCATATCAAAAAAATTCACCTTGAGAGCTTCACTCTCTTGGCATCAAGGGCGCCTGCAGGCAGGTGCAAGGGGGTGCACTTGCACCCCCCTGGAACCGGCTGACCGAGAAATTCATTATATTTTAATTTTTTAAAAAAAAGTATTTTAAAAGTGTTATATCCTGATAAATAAGGATACCACACGGTTCTGGAGTTGTAAGGCCTTTCTTTAATAAGAACCTCCAGGTGCGCACCCATGTTACATGTTCACAACTTCTCCATAGCCATACGTACACCGGAACCAACAAGTGACCAGAGAATACAACACTACATGTTGTTAATCCCCCACAGCGCCCCTACAGCACAATAACAACATTACCTGCCTGATACTACATTCCTCCCCTCTTAAGCTATGACATACGCCTACTTACAGAAGAGAAACGAGGGAGCAAGTCAAAAAAAAACAATCCCTCCAGTCACTTAATTTCTAAATAACCGACTAGTTATTAACGGTTACCCTGCAATCAAATTATGTTGTTCTTCTAACCTATACATGCACTTTTAACACTGATAGTCCTTCAAGTAACTAGGTTTAACCAGTGCACGCTTAGAACGGCACAATGGTACCACACTAGGTGACTCCGGTGTCACAGTGACCACCTCTGGTACCGGTGTGTCCCTCCCTGGACAGGTTGGGTCCTCGAGAACCTCTCCTTCCGAGTCCCGGCGGTCTTCCTCGGGCCCCAGGATCGGAGATCCTCCTGCCGCTGCGAGCCCTTCTCCCGAAACTAACGGTATTTCCGGGGCTTGCAGTTCCATGAAGTCCTTCTTCTGTTCACTCCACAGAATCTGGTCCACATGTCTCCTCACCAAGAAACCTCCATTCAACCTCACCTGGTACGACAGTGGACCTGTGCTCTTGACAATGAACCCTGGAATCCATTTAGGTCCATAGCTAAAGTTTCGAGTCATCACTGCATCTCCCGCCAGGAAACTTCTCTCTCTCCGTCGTCGATCATGATGTTCTTTTTGCCTCCACTGTGTCCTCTCTACCTTAGCTCGGATGTTTGGATGCACCAGATCCAATGCTGACCTTAATCTCCGTCCTTGCAACATCTCAGCAGGTGACAATCCGGTCGTAGACTGGGGTGTAATACGATAGTTGAATAACACCCTTGACACTTTTGCTGCCATACTTCTGTCTCCGGCCTTTGTCATCATTGCTTTAAAGGTCTGGACAGCCCTTTCAGCACAGCCATTTGACGCCGCATGGTATGGTGCTGATGTGACGTGTACGATGCCATTTTTTTCCAGAAAACCCTTGAACTCTCCACTCATGAAACATGAAGCATTATCTGATACAATAGTCTCTGGTAGTCCTTGGCTACTGAAACTCCTCCTCAGGCATTCAATGGTAGTGGTGGAAGTGGTTGTTTTGACTGGGTAGGCATCCATCCATTTTGAATGAGCATCCATTATTATCAAAAACATTGCCCCCATAAAAGGCCCGGCATAGTCTATATGAAGTCTCTGCCAAGGTCTACTCGGCCACTCCCATGGGTGTAGTGGTGCCGCCACAGGTGAGTTGCGATGTTGTTGACAGGTGTTACACTCTTTCACAGTGACTTCAATGTCGTGGTCCAACTTGGGCCACCAAAAATAACTTCGTGCTAAGGCCTTCATTCGGGTGATGCCCACATGACCCTGGTGCAGCTGTTGTAAAAGTGCCCGTCTTCCTGGGGGTGGAATTATCACTCGTGCCCCCCACAACACGCATCCATCTTGCACACTCAGCTCTGTTTTCCTCACCTCATAGGGCCGAAAAACTGGATCAGTTTGTTGTATTTTCCAGCCTTGCTGGACCCACTGAAACACTCGAGCCAGCACCGGGTCTTTTCGTGTCCATTCGCTCAGTTCCCTCGCTGACACCAACATGATGTCCTCCATCATCAAAACTCGGTCCTCCGTTTCCTCTTCCTTGAGATGCCCCGGTAGCGGCAGACGGCTCAGCGCGTCCGCATTGCTATGGTGTTTCCCGGGCTTATAAGCAATCTCATATTCATAAGCTCTCAATGTTACAGCCCATCTCTGAATGCGGGGAGAAACCATCTGAGGCACGGCTTTCATCTCGTTGAACAGTGACAACAAGGGCTTATGATCGGTGCACACAGTAAACTTCCTGCCATAGAGGTATTTGTGGAACCGCTTAATTCCAAAAATTACAGCCAAACCCTCTTTGTCTAGCTGGGAATAGTTTGACTCCGCTGGTGTTAAGGTTCGTGACATGAACCCGATGGGTCTTTCTTGTCCATCTGGCATACGGTGTGCCAACACGGCCCCTAACCCATAAGGTGAGGCATCACATGACAGAATTAAGTCCTTGTGACTATCGTAGTGCACCAAAACCTCTGAGGACTGCATTAGTTCCTTGGACTGCTCAAACGCTCTGTCCTGTTCCTCCTGCCACGCCCACAGGGTCTCCTTCCTTAATAGTTTATGTAAAGGAGCTAACAGCGTTGACAGATTTGGTAGGAACCTGTTATAATAGTTGAGTAAGCCTAAGTAGGCCTTCAGCTCTGTAACATTTGTGGGTGCAGGTGCCTGTTGGATGGCTTTTACCTTGTTTGGCAGGGGGTGTAGGCCCGATGCATCCACCTTGTAACCCAGGAACTCTGCTTCCTTTTCCATGAAAGCACATTTACTCCGCTTCACCCGCAGACCAGCCTCTCGCAGTCGCCTCAGCACCTCGTTCAGAGTCTCCAGATGCTCGCGATTGTTCCTACCCGTCAACAGGATGTCGTCCAAATAAACAGCCACCTTCGGAATTCCTGCCACCAGTCCCTCCATTATTCTCTGGAAAAGTGGGGTATTGTGTCGAAAGCCTTTGCAAGGTCAAGGTAGGCTGTATGGACTGCCTTTCCCTCATCAATGGCCTTGGTGACTGTTTCGAAGAAGTCGACCAAGTTCAAAAGGCATGATCTTCCCTTGACAAAGCCAAACTGGGTCGGGTCCAATGTCTGCAATTCCCCTATATCTTTGTTTATGAGCTCCATTATGATCCTCTCCATAGCTTTGCAGACTAGACTTGTTAAGCTTATGGGGTGGTAATTACCAGGGTCCGTAGAGGCACCACCTTTGTGGAGTGGGACCACAGTTGCCGTACGCCACTCCTTGGGCACGTATCCTGTGGTAAGGCTGAGATTAAACAGCTGCCTTATGTGCGGGTTTAATTCCTCATTTAGCTCGTGTAGCACACAGCTGGGGATGGATGGAAAAGGGTGCCATGTCCTTTAACTTGCTGGATAACACACACTCAGTCAGGAGATGTAACACATCACAGTACTTTCTGATGTCAGTGGCACTGTTGGGGTCAACAGGCATGTAGTCCACTGCAATCACACTGTGATTACTATCTGTGAGACAATATGCAGGCAACTACCAATGCAGTGGTTGTTGTCTAGCCAAGTGTGTTTGTGTATGAGACGTGGGTGGAGAGTGTTCTCTGAGTAATACAAGGGTTGCCTATATTGTTCACCAATCCATAATGTCATATGTAGGGCTATGGAGTGTCTACACCAGCCTCTCTGGTGTTTGACATCTGTTGTCCTTGTAAGGTAGATATTGTGACATATACTGGGTCCTCAATATAATAATTGAGCAAACCCCCCTCCCACAATGCATCCTGTTATTGCACAATCACAGCAGCCTCCACACAAGGTACTGATCACTCACACACTTGTCAGTACAGAGATTCAAACCCCTAGCTAGCTATCTATTGCTACTATAGTGTATCACATTTATCGCACATGCCACAGCACTTATAGAATGGATGCTGTCCCAAGATACTTCTAAAGTGAGGAACATCAACAGCCCTTGTAAATACTGGCATTGGGTGATGTAGCAGGTGTCCCAAAAATAATTTTACCCTAGACACACATTTACATTTGCCAGGGGTGAGCTTCAAACCTCTATCTAACAATCTTTACATACCATTATGGTTATGCATTTACCACATGCACCACTGAGCTGACATGGTTTAGGGTTGGCAACAGGTACTTCTAAGGTGGATGATATCTGCAGGTCTGCTAAAGTCTAAGATGTGTACCAGGTGGAAATGGGACCAAACTCTTGAAGGGGCACACACAAACACTTGCCACAGATGAGATTCAAACCCATACCTGTGTACTTACTGCTACTACATTGTTCTAAATTTATGGCACGTGTCACGGAGCTTACAGGGATAAACCTTATCCACAGGGGTATTTCAAGGTGACTAACATAAGCAGGCTTGCTAAAGTAGGGCAATGGGAGGTGTAGTGACTGTGAATGGCCTCAAAATCATTAATCTCTACACACACACAAAGTTTCACACTTGTTATGTCTGGGATTAGAACTCCTCCCTAACTAGTATGTTACACTATAGCATTACACAGTTATCGCATGCGCCACAGAGCTCGTAGGGCTGGCCCTTCTTAAAAGGGGTATTTCAAGGTGACTGACATCAGCATGCTTGCTAAAGTAGGGCAATGGGAGGTGTAGTGACTGTAAATGGCCTCAAAATCACTGATCTCTACATACAGACAGAGTTTCACAGTTGCCATGTCTGGGATTACAACTCCTACCTAACTAGTATGTTACACTATAGCGTTACACAGTTATCATACATGCCATGGAGCTTATAGGGCTAGGCCTTGTCCAAAGGGGTATTTCAAGGTGACTGACATCAGCAGGCTTGCTAAAGTAGGTCAATGGGAGGTGTAGTGACTATGAATGGCCTCAAAATCATTAATCTTTGCACACACACAGAGTTTTACAGTTGCTGTCTCTGGGATTAGAACTCATACCTACCTAGTAGGTTACACTATAGCATTACACAGTTATCGCACATGCCTCAGAGATTATGGGGCTGAAAATTGGCCAGAGGGCTATTTCAATGTGACTGACATCAGCATGAGTGCTAACATGGGCTATGGGAAGTGTAGTGTGTGTGAATGGGCCATAAACCATTCCTCTGGAAACACACACACAACACTCAGTCACACACAGCTTTACATTTGACAGGACTGGGTATACAAATGCTAGATGAATACTGATTTGTACTATCATGTTAGAGTGTTATCACAAGCACCACAGACACTATAGGGTTGAGGGTTACCAAAAGCAAATGTCTACAGTATTTGACATTGGCACATCATGTGATATTGGCCAACTGGATGTGTGGCGGGTGGGAAAGGCCTCATGATGGCAATCTCTTTGTCACTGTCTGCCTCTCTCTTCCCCACATCTCTGTGTGTGTATGTTTGACCTATTATACTGTGTTGGCCTTGGATATGTGTGAGCATTCCTATCCAATGTGTGTGCAAAACATGAATGGTGTGAAAAGTGGTGTGTGTGCATAGACATCTGTGACTGACAGATATGTATAGTCCACTGTTGTTATCAGACACGGACTTTATTTCTCTATGTGTTGGAGCATGCCCAGTATGACCTTCTGTATTTTGTTGTCAGACATGGGCTTCATTTCTATAAGTGTAGGAGCATGCCCAGTATGACCTTCAGTACTGAGTGTGTGAATCCATTCTAGGTACATTGTACTCTAGTCCAGGAGTTGGGGTTCAACACCTACAGCTAGCAACCTGTTTCTGCAGGATATCTGTAGACAGGTTGACAATGTAGCGTCACAATGGGTGAAATATAGTGGGATACTGTAACTATTGTGTCTGTGCTGCTTGTGTTACATGGCTGGTGTTAGCAGAGATATTCAGACATATGTACTGTATTACGTCATCAACTACTGACAGATATACTTATTTGCTCACAGTTAATTCCTGGGAAATATGAGATGAATGAAGCTGTGTCCAGTATTGTGGTCTGCAGCCTACATATTCTTGCACACTCATGCCATTCTGGAGGGGTAGCTGCAGACACTTGCTGATGGGTCTGTGTAAATGGTCCAGCACCTTGGTACTGTAGTAGCTGAGGATCCCCTGCTTGTACATCTATCAACATAACAGAATGGCCATATCCTGCTGTGGCCATACCTCTCAGCTGTACAGATTCACCCAGGTTACCCAGAGACAGGGCTTATATATTTGGTCAGTTCCCCTTCACATTGTGGTTTACAAGCAGGTTTGTAGCCACCCATTACTGGGTTTGCAGGCAGGGGTAGTATGGGCACACATCAGAGTTTCAGACTTCACACACCCCATGGCGTCCATGCTTCTACACCCCCACTCTGTTATCCTATCCTCTTCCTACCATTATGCAAGTGATATCTGAGAAGTATCCCTATAGTTGTCCCTTCATCCCAGCAGTATTTAGGGGTTGGTCCATAGTTCATGCAGTAGGACATGGTGGGCATGCTACAGGGATTTATCAACATGGCCTTGAATTTGTGTTCTGTGAATTGTGTTATGTTTTTAGTTGGGACCCCATGAGATAACATACATTGGCAGTACAGGTGAGGCACAGGCCTTTGACAGAACACTGTAGGGCATTTGGTAGTGATGCAGGCCATTTGTAGCAGGTCAGTGCATTCTGTCACTCCTACAGTCCCAGGCTGCAAGCCACTGGTTTCCCCTGGGGTGACAGGGTAAGTGTGCAAGGTGTTAATGGCAACAGTTTCTGTCCATATTAATCCATTGTTCTGGATGTCGGCAGGGTGCTGCTTACAGCTAGGGAGACACCTGCATGGGACACCTCTTCAGCATGCTGCATTCTGTGAGTATTCCCATACAGAAGTGGGGGGGGCATACTGTACTCTTTCCCAACAGCAGGGATATGACCTGTGATAAACCTGTGGCTGATGGTGGGGTGAGCTGAGTGCATGGGTGATATGGAAGCTTCTTGCAGCTGACTCACGGATATACGTGGGACATTCCCCTTATGCTGCCTTGTGTGGGGATATAGGCAGTCTCTCATTACTTCATAACTGTGCATTTTGTGGTCTGCCAGTGTTTGGCCAGAGTACATCAGTATTCCATACTACACAGACAACTGATGTGCTGCTAACCTGTATGTACAATTCCAAAATTGTGTGCAGTTGACTTTTACAGTTTATGTAGTCTGTCTAGGGTACTTCCACCTGTGTACTGTGTGTATGTCAGTGCCCACCTTCATGGCATGTCCATCTTTCAGATGGTGACAGATATTGACATCTGAACAATGAGTATGGGTGACTGCTGAATTGGATCTTGCTGGGATGCATTGTGCTTGGCACTGCAGCTGTCAGAACATGTCCCTGTCATCAACAGTACTGGCCATAGGCCACCGGGACACAAGCCTCCATGCCTACATGCTGACCACTTCCACACAATATACAACATACAACAGCCTAACACACAGAGCCATGCATATTGTACACATGCAACAATCTATCCTTTAAATTGGGCCAGCTCAGGTAATCTGTGCTCCACTGTTATTAAATCTACATGTACAGGTTACTGCATTTCTACATAGGATTGTGGGGGGAGGCACACCTGACAACTTTAAACATTTGCTATGACTGTACTGGTATTTCAGGTACTCTGTTGGCTTCCATTTTGTTTTGTATTCTGATCTATCATGCAGACTAGAGACATGTCAGTAGAGTACAGATCTTAGGCTTTATTGACCTACATTTCAGTTTCAGACTTCTTACCCTTCAGAACTAACATACAACTGCCTGACCTGTTGTAGTCTGTCTGTGTAGGTCTGGATGGGGGCTGTTCTCCATTGCCATTAATTGGAGACCTTAACACAGCCTTTCTTTATGGTCATCTACACCTGTCCTGCTGGCTGAGGCTGTTGTTGGGTATGTGAGCCTCACTGACATGCATGTGCATATCCTAAGGACACACATTTGGGCCACCACATCTACTGCAGTGGGAGTTGTCACCTTATCTAGTACTGCCTACTTTGTTGACACCAGTACTTGTTATGGATTTCATGCTGCCCATATAGGTGTCCACTGTCTGCTGCCATCCCATTCAGCCACCCGATTCCCTTGCATGCTCACATCCGTACCATAGATACAAGTAGCAGAACATACTACTCCATTCAGTAATTGATAGGAAGAGTGACTTACCTTGTGGCTGTGCCAGTATTGAGGATGGTGCTGGAGGGCTGACTATGTCTGATGCACATAGTACACTCCCTATACATGGTAAAGTACAGGTAATGTCAAGTTTGGCATCCCTTTTACTGTATGTGCAAGTCAGAGAGAGGTGTTATTCCCTGGGTTCCTACCGTGTCAGTGTATGTGCTATGCATTGCCTCTTTGCCAAAGCCTGGGCATACTGGGCATGGCTCCTTCTGCCTACATGGACAGGCTCAGGTTGTTCCTCCTCTGAGTCACTCTGTGCCTGTGCTGGCCTTGGCAATGGCGGGGGGCTGTGAGGCCCTGCCCCGTGCTGTTCCTGCTGCAAATGTTTCATACTGCAAGGCTCCAGGCACCAGAACTGTGACTTGAGCATCCCAAACACATGCTCTGTTATGATTCTGGTTTGTGCATGTGCCTCATTAAGGAGTTCTTGTTCAGTTGTGTGTGCATTTCTGATGGGTGCCATCAGCCACGGCTCCAGTGCATAACCAGCATCCCCCACTAGGTGGCCATATGGGATGTCCCCACTGGCAAATTTCTGGTACAGCTGTGTCATATGCCAGATGTGGGACCGTGATAGCTTCCAGGGCTGCCAGCACACACATTCAAGATAATGCCCTGGGCATCACACACAACCTGGCAGTTGATGGAGGGGAAGCCCTTGCAGTTTATGTAGACCCTACCCCACTCGCCGGGTGGTGCATTGATGTATATGTGAATACAGCCTATAGCACCCACTACCTCAGGGTATTCTGCTATTTGGTAGAAGAGACGCATATTTCTGGTCAACACCTCACGGGTGTTGAGGAAATATATGTGCTCACCGGCATGTGCTGACATGGCATCCAGGAACTGGTGGAGTACCCTGGATGCTGATGCCTGTGTGATCCCCATGATATCAACAGCTGACCTTTGGAAGATACCTGTGGCTAGTATTATTAAGCCTACACATACCTTGGTATCCACTTGGATGGGTTCCCCTCTGTTGGTTCTGTGTGTGAGTCGTGGCCGGCACAGCTCAACAATTTGCTGTAGGAGGTCCCTGTCCACCCTATAGTGCTCCACTATCTCCAGCTCATGTAGCCCCTGGTAGGTTATCCTGGGTCTGTACGCTCTTCTCCTTCTCCTCACTGTGGGTTGGTCATCAGCATTCTCATCCTCACCAGCCTCAGCCTCTTCCACATATTATGTGTGAGTACGACAGCAGCCCCTACAATTTTGTTAGTTTTGTCAGGTAAAATTTCCCCATCTGTGTACACCAGTGGTGTAGAGTTTGTGGGAAAAAACAGAGTGAAAGGTGTTTGCATAGTTTATAGTAGTGTGCTGGGCTGGGCTGCTGCCTGTGTAATTGGCTGTTTCTGATACATTTCACCTGCCAGCTATGCTAGTTCTCCTTGATTGCCTTCCTACTGCTGTTTTCCCTTCCCATTGCCTTCCCGTTTAAGGCCTGAGGTGCTCTGTGCATACCCAGTGCTCAGATGTGAACAGAGCTGATATTTCCTGGTTTTTTTTTTTTTTTTTTTTTTTTTTTTGTTTATTTAAAACCTGGTGCATGGCACGCACACCCGTTTAGGTAATGTAAACACTGCTAGGCAGCTTCAGACACACCTCCTTTCCTTAGCTGTGCTTAGCTAAGGGCAAACACGGGCCACAGATCTCCAATAAGCTTACAGCATGCATGACACTCCCCCTTATAAGGTCATCTACCGCTTATGCTTATAGCATGGTGTTGCTGAACCTACATGGTTTGGTGCAAGCTAACAGTGAGGGGAAATCTGTGAGTCAATATCAGTCCCCTCATTTGCATAAAATTGACTGCTAATGCTTGGTTACAAAACTGACACTCAGCCTTCAACCTTATCAACCACTATTCCATGGTATTGTTGTCTTATGCATGCCATTGACTATTATGGCAGAATGCTGATTTTGGTTTAAAAGCTTATTTCCATCTTTTTTCTTATTTTCAGGCTGATCCCATTTGCTCACCACTGCCCTACGCTTAAATGGCTGAAATCCGCCAAAAAAAAAAAAAGTTATTTTTTATAATTTTGCAACTATTTACCATGCCAACGGCCATATATTTGACTATTGGCATGCCTATGCTACTACAGTGAATACATGCTTTCTTTGGAGTTGTCATGCCTCCATTTTGTATTTTGCAGAAATGTATTCGGTTAGTAGCCGAATACATTTCTGCAGGATACACTATTCCTGCACAGATGCCTGCCTGCTTCCTGGATCGCTAATTCACCTCATTTGCATGGTTTTCACCTGCAAATGGGGTAATTAGCATGCAGGAGCTGTGTCCGTGCAGGAATAGTGTAGGAGTGCTTAGGCACGTCCCTGGAACTCGTTCCTGGATCGCTCGACGGCCATATTGCTACTATTCCTGCATACCGTGCAGAGCTTGCTGAATCCTGCGGTATGTGTTACAAATTTAGCTACTTTGTTATAGCATTGCTCATGTTTTAATTTTTTTGAAGCCTGGACATTAGTAAGGATAGCAGCATCATAAAGAAGAGTGGGGAGAAGATAAGTAGCAACAACTTTAGTTGCATCAGTGAGAAAGTTTTTGGCTCTGTAAAGCATCCCTAATTTTTGATTAGTTTTTGTTATGCCATTTTATATATGCAGGTCAAATGTAAGATTATCATTCACTATCACACCTAATAGTTTGCTATAAGAAATTACTGTATTATCAAGACTGGGGACTTTACATTTTGTTTTCATAAGAGAGGGATCTGAAGGAAAAAAAGTAGTAGTTTGGTCTTTTCTGGATTAAGCATGAGTTGTGAGTTACAAATCCATGTTTTAGTGGCTGTTAAAGCCTCCTGAGTAATTTTTGGAGGTGTACCATGTCAGATGTGCAAATGAGAGTGGAATCATCTGCATATTGTATTAGAGTGACCTGTTGTGTGGAAGTATAGAGGGTATTGGTGAAAATGTTAAACAGGAGGGGACCAAGAATAGAGCCTTGTGGTACACCAGTGGTGACTGGGAGGTAAGAGGAGAGCTTGAAGTGCAATTTTACTGACTTATACCTTTTGGACATTTTGCTTTTGAACCACAGAATGGTGGACTGAGATAGACCTAGTAAGGATATTTGAAGTAGAAGTTTGCTGTGAAAAACTGTGTTGAAGGCTTTAGACAAGTCTAGAAATAAGGAAAAGACTAGTTTGTCATTATCTCTAGCTTTAGTGACAGTATCTATATAGGTTAGAAGGGCAGTGCTAGTACTATGGGAAGGACAGAAGCCATGTTGTGTGGGGGATAGGAGTTCTTCCTGAGGAAGATAGTCTAGCAATTGTTTCTGAATACATTTTTCAAGTATTTTGGCAAGGGGAGATAAGATTGCTATAGGTCTAAAGTTATTAATGTCTGTTGCATTTCCTCGTTTATGCAGAGGGATAATGTGTGACTTTTTCCAGAGAGAGGGATTGAAACAGGCTAGGCAGTGTTACTGGCTGCTATTTTTAGGTACTCGCTTGGAAGGTCATCAGCTGAAGAAGAGCACAGTTTGTTTGTTTACGAGTTGTTTAATATAGGATGTGGGCAGAGGTTTGAAGGTGAAAGTGGATGTGGGCAGGGTTGAGATTAGATGTTGAGGAATCCTTAGTTAGAGATGCTATGCTGTCTATAAAATAAGAGTTGAACAGTATTGCAGTTTTGACTGGTGGGTTATCAGGAGAGGGGGTTGGGTTGAATTTTTGGCCATGATATAAGATTTCTTTAATGGCTGTCCAAAATTTTTAAGGTCGTGTTTAGTATTATTCTGAAAGTTATTATATTATAAGAACATTTTTTTCTCTTCATTTATTTGCTTTTTAGTATGATTGCAAAACATTCTGAAGTTTTCAAGATATTGACGTATATTTTTGCCATTCTTTCCATGTTTTCCTCTTTCCTGAATAAGCATTCTACTATTTTTGGATCGCCAAATTGCATTTTTGTTTTTATTCTCTTCCTTCTAGGAGGTGCAAGACTATTTAGTATATTTAGAAATGTATTGAATTCAATTACAGCATTGTCTAAGGGGAGGATTTTTAGTTAATATTTAAGAGTGTAGTAATGAACATTTTCGGATTAAACTTGGAAAGGTCATGTGTTGTTTTATAGATTATTTTTTTCAATTCTATTTGTTGCTTAGGTAAAAAAGCTGAGGATCTCTTCTAATATCCTCAGTTTTGTTTAAGTTAAAAGTGCATCTGATAATAAACATGTAGGCAACTCAATAAATAATCTATGATTTGAATATTGAGAGAAAATAAAGACAAATTAATTGACTAGTTTAAATTTGTTTCTGTGGCTACCTTTGGCATAAATGGTGTATTATTCCACAGTAACACTCGACCCTGGATTCAGCAAGCAGCCGTGCAGGAATAAGTTATTCCTGCACAGCCGGGACCATTCCTGTGCAGCACGACAGCGTGCCATGCATATGTATGAAGGCGCACTGCTGTACTGTAAAACAGACACGGTTCTGTGTATAAGTGCAGGGGGTGTGTCTGAGAGCAGTGCTCTCACAATACACATGCCCCCTGCACTCCAGAATTGCCATTTGGCAATTTCAAATGAGCAAGAATGCTTGTAACACCCCCAACCCATCAGGGTAAGAAATCTGGACAAAGCCATAAGAGACAATTGTCCCTACCAAGCCATAAAGTTGATAGAATAACAGGTTTAGTATAAGCACTTATCACACACCTCCCAACCCATCAGAGTAAGGAATCTGGACAAAGCCATAAGGGACAATCATCCCACAAAGCAGAAAGTTGATAGAATAACTTGTTTAGCAGGGGTATTCTGAAGGGTACAAATAAAAAAATACAACAAATATTTTTTTTTATAAATGCAATAAAGTTTAAGCGTAGCTGCACGGGTGTGTCTGTTGCTTAGCTATGCTTAGTCCAGCCTGAACAGTACAAGAAGTTAAATAGCAAGATACATCCAACATAAACAGTAGTGTAGTAGTTAGAGTGTATGCTCTGCAACCAGCCATTCCTGGTTCAATCCCCACTGTAACCAATTTGCATTTTACACGTGAAATCACTGCATAAACATTTTTTTATAATTAGCTACAAAATAGCAAATATCTGTTAACCAGAGTACTGTAGTAGGTCCAGATGTGAGGTGTCAGTGTAATAAAGTTGTGAAACCCCAATATAAACTCAAGTGCCCCATACATAATCGCACATGAATGAATGTAATGAAAGCACATTGAGGGATGTCAGGGACAGTAAACAGATTTATAATATGTAATGAATGATAAATCAATCCCATAGAGCAGATAGTCTACAAAATAAAAAAATAAGCAATGCTAAGCATTGCACAGCTCTGCTTATCAGGTGTAAGCATTGTGTAAACATGACTACTAAACAATGAGTAGCCCAACTAAGTGAATTTGCCCATTGGTAAGCAATGCTGAACCTGCCCCTTTAAGCACTGCCAACCTTAGCTAAGCAGGTTTCCCTGTAGCTTAGCTTAGTTCAACATATTCAAAACCATCCAATCATGGCAAAGGATGGGAAATCAGATGTATTTAAACCCCGCAGGCAGGAATATATCTCATAACTGGTTGCTCCTTCCCACTGTAGGAAGTATGGCAGGTGGTGGCGAGAGCATGCACTTCCCAGTGCAGTGCTGGGGCATACAGGAGTCTAAGGTCATGGTAGGACTCCTGGTAAATAACCATGATGAGAGACTGCTGCAGGGCCAGTACCAGGCCTCACAATATAAAGCAAAAGCCTGGGACCATTGCGCCAGTGATCTCACCAGTGTCACTGGTATCTGTCAGACTGGTGAGCAGGTCCAGCACCACTATGCCAATTTGAAGTGGAAGAAGAGAGAGCTCTTGGACCACAGGGTCCAAGAAGCAAAGCAGAGGGATGATGTCCCAGCAGTGTGTAAGTATTCATATCAATAACTGCTTACCAAAGTCCAGCCTCTGTATACGAGGGATATGTGTGCCTAAATACTTCTCTATTCCCTTTACAGCTGCAGCTGAGTGGGCTGTGAATCAGGAAGCCCATGCCAGCAGGTTGCTTGTAGTAGTCATACCAAATAAATATAAAGTAGTCAAAAGTCCCCTGGCAGTATACAAACCGTGTATGGGTTGTACTGAATAAACCAGACAATATGACAGTTATAGTCCCATATAGGTAATATTTCAGTAAAACCGTAACTGCCTACAATAAAGTTCTAAATCCTGGACTGGTTGTGTTTACTCTGGTATTGTATGGCATTTAGTGTTGCAGTTTCTGAACAGTAATGTTGTGTTAACCATTGTTACCCACACTGTGCTACATAAAAAATATGTCTAGAAATGTCTGTATAAGACTGTTGTAAGTACAAGGTCTGATTGTACAACCAAGAGATGCTTAAACATAAAATACAGAAGGAGCAGACAGCAGTTTCTAAATAGCTCACTCTGACAAAACTCAAATTGTTGTATTTTTAGCACACACAGCCATGGTTCGAATCCTGGGAGTAGTAGTAAGCTGTATGCATGATCATACCTCTCAACTGTACAGCTGTTTGCAGAATGTCCAGATAATTGGCTCATATTTTTGGCCTGTTCCTCTGTCTCCCTGACAAATCACTGGGATGATCCCAGAATTGTAGTCACTAACTAATAACATACATTTGATTTTCAGACCTCAAATCCTTCAGAAAATGTATATTAAAACAAATCATGTTACTCTAGCAACTCTCCCAGTTATAAGAGCAATATTTGAAATATGTCCCTATTTGTACCCCTGTGTTGTCAAGCTTTGTCTAGAGTGTGTACATTAAGAGATTGAGAGGTATGTGTATAATATTAACTAGGAATCTGGGAATATGTGTAGAAACAGTCAGGTAGTGTTAAAAAAACATTCCTTCCACAGGTCTTTCAGATAAGAAAAGTGTAACTGCCTGGCAATAAAGTTTCAAATCCTGGACTGGTAGTGTTTACTCTGATATTGTATGGCCTGACATGAAGCATTCACCAACATCTGATATCAGAATAGTACTGTTGTGTCAACCACTTTTCTCATACTGCACTACATAAAAATATGTCTAGGAATGTCTGTATAAGACTATTGTAATTACAATGTCAGATTGTACAACCAAGAGAGTTACAAAGAAAACACTGAAGCAACAGACAGTGGTGTCTAAATAGCTCACTCTGATGAAACAGAAATTGTTGTATCTTTAGTACACACAGCCATGGTTTGAATCCTGGGAGTGATAGTAAGCTGTATGCATAATCATGCCTCTCAACTGTACAGAATGTCCAGATATTTGGCTCATATTTTTGACCTGTTCCTCATTTTTCCTGGGAAATCAGTGGGATGATCCCAGGATTGTAGTCATCAAATAATGACATACATGTGAGTGTCAGATTTCAAATCCTTCAGAAAATGTATATTAAAACAAATCCTCTTATTCTAGCAACTGTCTAAATGTTTATAAGAGCAATATTCAAAATATGTCCCTATTATTCCCCCATTTTGTCAAGCTTTGTCCAGATGTTGTGCATTAAGAGATTGAGAGGTATGTGCATAATTACAACTAGGAATCTGGGAATATGTGTGGAAACAGTCAGATAGTGTTAACAAACATTCCCTCCACTGGTCTACTAGGTGAGAGATGCAGAATTTAGCTATAAGACAGGTGAAATATACACTGTGTACAAACATACCACTGTCCAAACCAAGGCCATAGGGTATTGTAATAATACCTGTAGAGTAATGATTAGAGCAATACTCATTAAAGTTGTGAGTACTGCAAGGATATATAAGTTGTTAATTGACATCCGCCCCACCATATCTGCAACAATAATCTAAACACACAAATCAATAGGTTGTTGGGACAAATGTCCTATTGTTCAATATATATTGAAATGTGTTTCTATTAATGTTCCATGTTCAAATACTATCATTGGTGGCCTGTTGCTATCAATGTAACCTGCATGCTGTTGTAATGGCCACTGTGGTTCCATATATGCATGTGTTCTGTTTGCTATGCAGCTGTTTCAAATCTGGTGTTTTGGGTTAATGGGAATATCTATGCATGCTGTTATAACTAATTCTGGATTGTGTTGACTATTACTAACCCACATCTGTTCTAAAACTGCAACACCATTGCACATTTGGGAAGGACGGTCCCAGCAGACCCACCTCTCCCACCTCATCTGGCCATGACACCAGGCCCCAGCACATCTGTGACCCACCTCTGGACCTCCTCATCCACTGGTCCTGCACCATCTTTGGATAGAACCGCCTCAGGGGATGGGGCTTGTCCCCCCTGGGAGTGGGAGTGTCACCCAAAGTCGGGTCCAAGGTCTGGTGCATAGGGAGCTCCGCAGAGAATAGATCTGCTACACCAGCTTGAGGGCCACATGGCGCAATTAGAGGGTCAGCCTGCCCCAACTGATCAGCCCCCAGCACAGCCACGTTCAGGGGCCGTGAGGGTGCAGTAGTGACTGCCCATGGGTGGGGACCTCAGTCCCACTGTTTCCATTTGAGGGCTCATGGGCTTCAGATATCCAAACACCTTTCCCCATCCAAGGTGTTTATCCCCACATGTGTCATATACCACCCCTGTATGCTGTCTTGTCTGTCTTGTCTGTCTTCCAACCCAACCTACCTCCCAAAATATACCTACTATCCTTCAACAACATCCCACTCTCACCTTAAAAAAGAGCAATCTGTTCCCAAAAAAAATGTTTGCCCCATACATAACTGTCCATTTCACACACATATCCACTGGACACATGTAACCTGGTCTAATTGGCTTCACAACACATTATTGTTGTCCTCACCCCTCTCTCAGGGGCTTGAGTGTCCAAATATAGCTTCAAAGTCAGTATGTATGCACAGATGTTGCTACAGAAGAAATGGACAGCTATGGGCCATCCCTACATCCATCCTGCACATCCCTAGCTGCTTTCCCTATTGTCTTTCCTTATTTGTGCCCCCTTTTTCACCACTTTCCTATCACCCTTTTTTCTTTTCTTTTAAAGAAAAGTGGGAGTAAGCTCTTTTAAGCATGACTAAGCCTGTTTGCAGGGTGCTAAGCAATGCCTACACAGATTAAGCACTTTTCCAGCTAACTGTCTTTAAGCATATTTAACCGGATGTTAGCATTGCTTACCATCATACAAACCTGTGCAAACCTGCTTACAACTGCTTAAAAGTGTCTTAATCACTCTGTATCTAACAGCCCTTGTTCTACCCAGCAACAAAATAATCAGCCCTTGCAAGTCTCAAACCCAGGATCCTGCGCACTATTGCCACAGTAAGATACCACTAAAACATCAGAGCTGTAGGTATGTCAGATGTTTTTCAAACATATCATGTAGTACAGTCATTCAACAGGAGGGAAAATGTATTTATATATATATATATATATATATATATATATATATATGTAGGTATATATGTAGACATACACACACATATATATATATATATATATATATATATATATATATATATATATATATGGATCTACTTCACAATGCCGAAATTTCAGAATGCCAACAACCATATGGCCAACACCATATGACCGACATCCAAAATCTCGACATTGTAAGTAGACCATGAAAAAGGAAAATAAAATTTCCTTTCAACTGCTAGCAGGGGGGCTATGCCCACCAGCCCCCATAACTTTAATATACCAACTCCGAGATCGCACTACAGTGCAGAAATGGAAATCTTTCCATTCCGCACTATAGTGAGATGCCGGTTCTGCATTTTTGGCATTCCAAATGTCGATCATATGGTGATGGCCATATGGTTGTCGGCATTCTGGACTGTCGGCAATGTCAGATAGACCCATGTATATATATATATATATATATATATATATATATATATATATATATATATATATATATATATATATATATATATATATATATATATATATATATATATATATATAGTGCATTCGGACATCGGATCCACACTCTGAACCTCTCACTGCAAAACATCTGACCAAAGGCACTGTAAATGGGAGTGAAGGAGCTCAAAATAGGGATCCCTTGTAATTATTGTCATTATCCCTTCCTCCACAGCTGAACTGTTCTGTCTTGCAACAAAGTAACCAACACTTGCAAGTTTTGAACCCAGGAGCCTGGGCAACATAGCCACAACAAGTTACCAGTAAGCCATCTCAGCTGAAACATGTTGGGAAGATTTCTCTAACATATCATGCAGAACAGTCAGTCAACCATAGGGAATGTACAATGTGGAAGCACTAAACATTCTAATGATACATATACACACACACAGATATACATATATACTATGAACCTATGAACCTATATATATATATATATATATATATATATATATATATATATATATATATATATATATATGTACCAATGCCACAAGTGTGGCTACTGACATTACATCTCTCACACTACTATTTAGGTCCCTCTGGTAAACAACTGGAGCAGCAGCCTGTAGCTGGTGAGTATGGAGTTGTTTTATTCAGGTATGCCAATACACCGGCCATGTTATGGCCATGTTATTTGCCATGCATACATTTAACACACCTACCCATAATGCATGCTGTACATGTTCACTTATTTTTGCTGTTAACTGCACTGCATCATAGTGGTCAGTATGGTGGCATATCTGAAGGGTATGTAAGAGTCCTGCAATATACCTAACAGCCTGTCAGTGCAAGATGTGTGGACAGAGATGAACATAATGGTGGGACAAATGGCCTACAGTAGGGACATGTCTGAAACATTACCCTTATACTGTGGATACAACAGTGTATACACCACTATTACAATGGCAACTGTTCCTGACCTAAACAATGGCAAATCACAATACCACATTCCACACCTTTTACAACCTGTAATGTGATCCTAACATGAGCAATTAATGTGTAATATGGAATCCTGTGATAGGACAACAAATATGGGGAATACATCCCTTAACCAACACTGGAAGCATATGTATGCACACACTCCAAATAACATATTGTGGAAGCAGCTTGTGACGTACTGACAGAATTCACACCTTCCATCAAGTACAGGGCCTCAATATCACACCAAGTAATGGTCTACTGTCCAGGAAGTATGTCCATGTCATTTGCCCACTCACCTGCAACAGAGGCAGCTGTGGCTTGCACACGTCTTACAAACCATAGAATGGATCCCATATTCGAAAGGTAGCACTCAGGAGTGGGAGTAGTAGCTTTACCTCACCATTGCATATACCATGGCAAACAGTGCAGACAGTCATGTATGTGTGTATGAAGTATGGGACAACATTAATGTAGAAAAAACAGATGCCCATCCAAGACAAATGGCAACACATGTTGCAAACTGGCCATGGAGGCTGCCCAGAAACATGCAGCAACACTGAGGGACTTACAGGAATGTCTAGCAAGTACTACATGTGCAGTAACTGTGCCGACAATCACATCACTCCACCTCAGACCCACCATCCCCATTTCTATCTTACTGGTGCCTACATCTTTAGGTTTGCTGTTCATTAGCAGGAACTAGACCAGTAGATATGTCATTATGAATTTGGAACACTGCAAAATAACACTCTTGTGTGGCCCATAGTTGTCAAGCATCTGCAATAAGGCTGAGGATGAGGAGGGGTGTCATCCTGAAACACAACAGTGAACTGAATCATGCATCCAAAGCTCGCTAAGAATGGCTGTATCTGAACACAATCAAGGTCATGAATTGTGCCAGACATAACCCTGACTCCACAGCAATAGTGAAGGCACTGTGTGACCTCCAAGGGCTATGCACATGAGCTGATCTTGCAATCCAGAAGAGTTGGGGGACATTTGTAGGGTGGAGTGACCAAATAATGGCAAGTGAAGATGGGTCATGCTAGTATACCCCTTCCAGGAATAGACTGCTGTAGTTCACTTAACAGATGGTGCAACAAACCATTGCATTAAGGGTGTGCACACTTATGCAACCCACATATTGTATGCATCTCATTCAACATCTGCACGACTAACACATTTGTTTGATACTGCATTTGATTACACGAGTCATATGTCACATATCAGGTGTGTATAATGTTAACATATGCAGTATTGTGGCCCCACTGCATATCATGGAAGAGGCTGGCATGTCAACAAGGATGTGTACACTCCTCATATCTACATTAAGCTTTGAAGATTGTCAGTGTAATCAGATTTTATTGCTCATGCATGCACTGCTGCTGATGATATCTGCAAATCAGAGGTCAGGCATTAACTATTGATATCAGTCCTCATATCATCCCAGGTATATGTCAGGCAAACACATAGGGACTGTGAGCAACAGAGCAAATTTAACTGCCACACATATACACATTCGGCAATGGTGTGTACACTCATGAGGTATGGTGCACAGTATATCCCAGGGTGCTGTACAGGTGCACATCAATGCTGTGTACATGGGTGCAGTGTGTTCCAGGGGAAGGAGCATCACCTACTAACACAACTCATGCATCTCAGAGATGTATAATGTTGGTAACAAGGATTGAGTATAGCTGCAGTGCATGCTGTTGAGTGCCATATGTCATGCATATTGACTGCTGGGTAATGAGAGGTCTGTGTAATATCTTTGTGCCACCTCACCTGTAAGTGTGTGTGTGTGTGTGTGTGTGTGTGTGTGTGTGTGTGTGTGTGTGTGTGTGTGTGTATATGAGTATGCACATGTGTGTGTGTGTGTGTGTGTGTGTGTGTGTGTGTGTGTGTGTGTGTGTGTGTGTGTGTGTGTGTGTGTGTGTGTGTGTGTGTGTGTGTGTGTGTGTGTGTGTGTGTGTGTGTGTGTGTGTGTGTGTAGATGTAAGCAATAATGTACAGATCTTAAATTACATTTTTTGTTTTCCCCCTCACAGTTGGCAAGGTGGGTCAGTGTCCCTCCTGCAGGCAAACTGATGTTAGTGTCCATACAGACTCTGACAATGATGAAAGGTATGATGAGGCACAAGCAGGGTTGTCAGTGGCTGAACCTGTGCCATCATTTGACATCCCAACTTTATCCACCCCATCCCCGCACACAGTCACAATGCCCATACATACCCCATCACCAGTGGCCATAGATGAGTGAAAGTGGGTGGGTGGTGGCATGGGACAGGACAGGACAGTGTGGGGACTATGGCAAGTGTGTCTGTACACAGCAGCCCTAGCTGGATGACCAGCAAGGTACCATACTGGCAGACATACAGGGGTGCTCGTAGGAGGGCTGCTGGCTATTATGCCCCTGGCAGAACTGCCACAGCAGGTGTCACCAAACGCATGTTTCGGGCCATCATGGAGGCACAAGCACATATGTAATGTTACACCAGACAGAGTCTGAGGCTCCAGAGGAATATTCATTCTGCTGTACTTGACAACTTCTGTGAACTTGCAGGTGCCCACCGTTATTTTGCAGAGGTCCTGGGTAGATGGTTGGGTGAGTTGATGGGATTTCTCGACTGTGTGGTGTCTGTGTTAGAGCATGTGGTGGGAGTAGGGCATCAGCCACATGGACGTAGGTCAGCAACACCAACAGGTGGAGGTCTATGTGGACAAGCAACAACTCACAGCCATTCCCATAGTAGCAGTACCAGCATCAGCACTGCACGGGGGTGCTGTCCACACCACAACACAGCAGGCCATGTGCACGTGGTCCTGGCCGGTTCAAACAGGGACGCAGATCCAGCGAACAATTGTCATCATCAGGGGGGAGTACCATATCTGGGCTTTTACCTGGTAGTGTCTGAGGAACCCCTGGCAGGCACAGTTCCCATGTCCGTGGCTAGAAACGGTGAACTGTACACCCTGCCATGCATGGTCTGCAGCTGTCCAACAAACTCATGTATAGGGCAGCCACATGGCAGAACTGGGTGCATGCATACGCACACACATCACCAAAACAGCTAGGGCACCTCCATACCTACAGACACCACATCTGCACAGCCCAATTGATAAAGAACCCCCTAACACACACACACACAATATCAACCAAATAGCTCAGCCTAGGCCTCTGACAAACCCACAACACATCCTGTGCATATGATGATACCTGTGTCACAGCCCTGCCATCCAAACCATCGATGCAGGGAC
The DNA here is from genome assembly GCF_019279795.1 of Protopterus annectens. Classification (NCBI taxonomy): domain Eukaryota; kingdom Metazoa; phylum Chordata; order Ceratodontiformes; family Protopteridae; genus Protopterus; species Protopterus annectens. The sequence continues at coordinate 1,202,930,909 of NC_056726.1, forward strand.
ATGCTAATATGGTTCTGATGCACAGGGTGAATGTACTAAAGTTTAGCAATGTAATGCTGTTTAATGTGTTTTCAGCTGGAATGTTTAATGCTTACATGTCAGGATGTGTAGCTGTCCAGCCATGATGCATTATAGCTGTTATTAACAATGATTGATTGTGGTCTCCATAATGTATTCTGTTTGTGGTGTAGGTGTCTATGTGTTAGCAGGATGTTGGTCTGCTGTCCTTTCCTACAAGGGGTATGGCACTGTGGTGACACATTGACTGTGTCATATCCTGGGTACAGCTGAACACAAGCAACAGGTCTGCATAACGGTTACTGCATGTGCCACATGGCTGATAGGTCTGAGGGGTGTATACAGGTGAGTGCATGGTGGCTGATGTCAGCAGCTCTTCTACAGTGGACAATGGTAAGTGTACTGGGTGGCACACACCAAATGTTTGTGAATAACACACATACAGAGGCTTTGGTGTTGATGCAATACACAGAGAATACTGTACACATGGATGTACTTCATTTTGCAGTGAATTCATTTTAACCTATGTAATTCCATCAACACCAAATAGCCAAGATATCACATCAGTAAATAATGTCTGCCAGTTTAATGTCATTGACGATGGTACTAGCAGGGTATATGTCCTCTTCCCCAATGTAGTGCAGTCCTGGAGTTGGTAAACATAGGTGTGCTGGTGTGGGTGGCACATCCCCCCACTTTGGAGGGTATGGGGTGGTTTAGAACCACATATAGTGTGATTAACAACTACTTAACCTGTTAACATAAACTGTACAGTATAACAGCACACTAAGCGGGCGGATATGACAAACAATAACCCCAATGTGGGTGGCTATGCCAACAACAACCACACCCAACTATATATATATATATATATATATATATATATATATATATATATATATATATACCAACTCCAGTATCACTGTATAGCTGTACAGTGGGGAAGAGGGCATTTACACATCCACTACTAGTTTTGATGGAATGAATTTCAACAAGATGATGCCTTTGAAATGTTACCTTTTGCCAGTTGGTTCTCAGACAAGTGATATCCTGGGACATATATTTTCTGCAAACTGAAGTAGATCCCTTCACATACACATACACTTACTTGGCAACATTGAGAATAGAACCCCTACCCAGGTACTTATTGCTACTAATGTGTTTGGCCTTAATTGCACATACCACAGAGCTTTTAGGATGAGGTGTGTCCCGAATTTCCTGTTAAGTGAAGAACAGCACCAGGCCTTGTACAGTATGGTAATGGGGGATGTACGGGTGTTAATGAACAATACATAGTATGAAATACTGTCATATACACATTGACAAACACATACAGTCATAGACCATTGACAGACCTAGGTTTAGCAGTGCTAACTACCTTGTCAGTGAGTCCATACTGTTAGAGAGTTTTTTCACACAGCATTGGGCTAGATAGTGTAATCATTTACCTGTATGGTTGATGGTGACAGTGGTCCTCATATAGTGGACCTTGGGACATGTTCTGGGGGGTACCATGGTGTAAAGACAGTATACCCAGCACCCACACCCCACATTGGATAGTGTACTCACTGAAACCCATGATAATGCTCTGATATACCCACAATCACACATTGACCAGGACTACAATACAACCCCTTGTCTATCTAATCAGTGCTACTGCAGGGATATGCATTTATTGCACATGCCACAGGGATAGTAGGGTGATGGTTTGTCATGGCTCTCCTAATGTCAGCAACATCACCATCCCTTATAATGTATGGCAAGGTGTATTGTATTTGGAGAAGGTGACCTCAGAATGCTGTCTCCTACAAATATGCACACTCACACACAATTGCACACTCATACGCACACACATACACACACACACACACACACACACACACACACACACACACACACACACACTCATATTTGCCAGGAGTCAGAGGGTAACCCACATCTATCTACCCATTTGTAGAACAGTGTTATGATGGTACTGCAAGCTCCATGTAGCCCATATGGTGAAGAGTATAACAAGTTACATTTAATGTGAATTACAGCAGCAGCCATTTATAAGTATAGCAATGGGGGGTGTAGTGGGTGAGAAGGCCCTCAGAGTATTTTTAACTACAAGTTTACAAACACACAGACACTGTTATTCTCAGTAATGCACACTGACACATTTGTCAATACCGAGGTCCATAGGTGCAGGTGTTCCTAGGTGTGTACCAGGCTTATTTCCATGGAGAGATGATAAGAGTAGGGCATGCAGGTACACTGGTATCATGCCACCTGACATTTGTCAGCAGGCCATCTATCAACCGATGCCGCTTGAGTAATCCCCAGGGTGACAGTTAAATTCAACATCCAATCATCTGGTTTTCTCTTGCAGAGGGCCAGTGAGGTGCTCCAATTGACATGTATGCAACATATA